>NC_090378.1:85648952-85758952 GCF_036365525.1 Heterodontus francisci
ATTTGGAACTCAAAGAAAATACAGTATCACTCCAGACCAAATGCTTTTACAAGTTACAACATCCCATTGGCAACAATGCTGAGGAGATGGCATTTGTTCTGTGCAAAAGAGAGGAGCATTTTGAAAGTGTATGGGACCTTCGTTTCTGTACATGGGCCTTGACACTTGCCAAACCTCATCAAATTCTTTGAAGATATAAAAGTCATGATAGAAGAGAAAATGCAAGATAACGTATATGGACTTCAGGAAAGCCTTTGCAAGGTACCACACTGCAGACTACTAGAAGATCAAAGGATACGGAGAGGAGCAGGTGATGCCAAACTGAATTAAAAATTGGTTAGAAGGCTGAAAGCAGAATAAGAGCTAAGGACTATTTTTCAGGAGTAGTTGAAAGTGGTAGTGTTGTCTCAATGGTTCAGTTGTGGGATGCATTTATTCGCCCTGTACATCAATGAATTGGATACAGGGAATGGTGTTGAAATTTAAAAAGACGTGCAATTATATAGCGCCTTTCACAACCTCAGGAAATCCCAAAATGCTTTACAGTCAATTAAATACTTTTGAAGTATAGTCAGTGTTGTAATGCGGGAAACATGACAGCAAACCTCCACAAACAGCAAAGTGATAATGACCTGATAATCTGTTTTTGTGATAAAAACATAAGAAATAAGACCAGGAGTAGGCCATTTGGCCCCTCAAGCCTGCTCTGCCATTCAATAAGATCATGGCTGATCCGATCGTGGTCTTAACTCCACTTTCCTGCTGGTCCCCCATAATCCTTCGCTCCCTTGTAGATTGAAAATCTGTAATTCAGCCTTAAATATATTCAATGACCCAGCCTCCACTGCTCTGTGAGGAAGAGAATTCCAAAGATTAACAACCCTCTGGGGGAAGAAATTATGCCTCACTTACTATTTAAATGGGAGACCCCTTGTTCTGAAACTGTGCCCCCAGCTTTAGATTCCCCCACGAGGGGAAACATCCTCTCAGCGTTTACCCTGTCAAGCCCCCTCAGAATCTTATGTTTCAATAAGATCACCTCATTCTTCTAAACTCCAATGAGTATAGGCCCAATCTTTGCTCATAAGACAACACCTTCATCCCAGGAATCAGCCTAGCGAACTTTCCTTGAATTGCTTCCCATGCAAGTATATCCCTTGTTAATTAAGGAGACCAAAACTGTTCCCAATACTCTAGGTGCGGTCTCACCAATGCCCCGTACAGTTGTAGCAAGACTTCCCTACTTTTATACTCCAACCCTCTTGCAATAAAGGCCAACATTCCATTTACCTTCCTAATTACTTGCTGTATCTGCATGCTAACATTTTGTGATTCATGTACAAGGTCACCCAGATCCCTCCATACTGCAGCATTCTGCAGTCTCTCTCCATGCAAATAATATTCTGCTTTTCTGTTTTTCCTGCCAAAGTGGGCAACCTCACATTTTCCCACATTATACTCCCTCTGCCAAATTTCTGCCCACTCATTTAACCTATCTGTATCTGTTTGCAGACACTTTCTGTCCTCACAACTTGCTTTCCTACCTATCCTGTATCGTCCACAGATTTGGCTACAATACACTTGGTTCCTTCATCCAAGTCATTAATATAGATTGTAAATAATTGAGTCCCTTGGACTGATCTATGTGCCACTCCACTAGTTACAATTTGCCAACCTGAAAATGGCCCATTTATCCTGACTCTCAGTTTCCTATTAGTTAGCCAATCCTCTGTCCATGTATCCATGCTAATATATTACCCCCAACACCATAAGCTCTTATCTTGTCTAGTAACCTTTTATGTGGCACCTGATTGAATGCCTTTGGAAATCCAAATACACTACATCTACTGGTTCCCCTTTATCCACCCTGTTTGTTACATCCTCAAAGAACTCTAATAAATTTGTCAAACACAATTTCCCCTTCATAAAATCATGATTTATAGTATTCCAAATGTTCTGCTACTACTTCCTTAATAATGGATTATAGCATTTTCTGAAAGACAGATGTTAGGCTAACTGGCCTATAGTTTCCTGCTTTCTGTCACCGCAACCCCCCTACCCACCCACCCCCCACCCCCCCCCCCCCCACACTTTCTTGAATGGAGGTGTTACATTTGTGGTTTTCCAATCCACTGGAGCATTTTCAGAATCTAGGAAATTTTGGAATATTACAAAAAATGCATTCATTATCTCTGCAGCCACTTCTTTCAAGACGCTAGGATGCAAGCCATCAGATCCAGGGAACTCGTCAGCCTGCATTCCCATTCGTTTTCCTAGTACTTTTTCTCTAGTGATAGTTTTAAGTTCTTCCCTCCCTTTTGCCTCTTGATTTTCTGCTATTCTTGGGATGCGTTTTGTGTCTTCTACTGAGCAGACTGATACAAAATACTTGTTCAAAGTCTCTGCCATTTCCTTGTTTTTATCATTATTAATTCCCCAGTCTGATCCTCTAAGGGACCAACACTTACTTTAGCTACTCTCTTCCTTTTTATATATTCGTAGAAGCTTTTACTGTCTTTTTTATATTTCTTGCTAGTTTACTCTTGTACACTAATTTCTCCCTCTTTATTTTTTTTTCAGTCATCCTCTACTGGTTTCTAAAATGTTCCCAATGTTCTGGCCTACCAATAATCTTTGCAGCATTGTACACCTTTTCTTTAATTTTGATACCATCCTTAACTTCCTTAGTTAGCCACAGACGATGCATCCTTCTCAGTCTTTTTTTCTCAATGGAATGTATCTTTTCTGAGAGTTATGAAATGTCTCCTTAAATGTTTGCCACTGCTTCTTTGTTGTCTTACTTTTAAACTATTTTCCCAGTCCACTTTAGCCAACTCTGTCTCTATACCCTTAGTAACTGCCTTTATTTAAGATTAAGACACTACTTTCAGACACAAATTTCTCACCCTCAAACTGAACGTGAAATTCTATAATGTTTTGATCACTCTTACCTAGATGATCCTTTACTGAGGTCATTTATTAGTTCTGTCGTATTACACATTACCAGGTCTAAAATATCCTGCTCCCGGCTTGGTTCCAGAATGTATTGTTCTAAGAAACTGTCCCGAATACACTCTTTGAATTCATCCTCCAGACTATCTTTTGTCAGTTTGATTAGACCAAACTATGTAAAGATTAAAACCACCCACCATTATTGCACTACCTTTCCGACAAGCCCCCATTATTTCTTGATTTAAATTGTGTCCTACAGTGTAGCTATTGTTTGGGGTCCTATGAAACTATTCCCACCAGTGACCTTTTCTATTTCTTAGCTCTACCCAAACCGATTCTACATCTTGATCTTCCAAGCCAAAATCATTTCTCACTACTGTACTGATCTCATCCTTTATTACCACAGCTACTCCACCTCCTTTACCTTTCTTCCCATCCTTCCAAAATGTCAAATACTCTTGAATATTTAGTTCCTAGCCTTGGTTACCTTGTAACCACATCTCTGTAACATCTATCATATCATACCTATTTCTTTCTATTTGTGCTATCAATTCATCCATCTTGTTATGAATGCTACAAGCATTCATATAAAGAGCCTTTAATTCCATCTTTTTTACCATTTTCCCTACTTTGACCTTATTTCCTGGTGCACTCTTATGTTTGTATGCTTTGTCCCTTCCTGTGATGTTAACGAAGGGATAAATATTGGTCAGAATACCAGGGATAACTCCACTCCTCTTCTTTGAAATAGTGCCAGGGGATCTTTTATGTCTTATGAAGGAAGGCAAATGTGGCCTCAGTTTAACATCTCCTCTGAAAGACAGCACCTCTGACAGTCCAGAACTCCCTCAATACTGCACTGGAGTGTCAGTTTTGATTTCTGCACTCAGGTCCTGGAGTGGGACTTGAACCCACAACCTTCTGACTCTGAAGCAAACGTGCTACCAACTGAGCCACAGCTAACAACTAGGGTTGAATTTTCCCTTTGGAGGTGGGCTAGGAGGCGGGAGGGCTGGCAATATAGCAGGGAAAGGCATCGGGAGGGGAGCCCGATGTCTTCCTGCCACGACATATTGCCAGCGATGGGCACCTCAGCAGTGGGCGCACCCAATGTGCAACCAAATGAACCACTTAAGTGATCAATTAAAGGCCGCTTCCCATTTCCTTGGGCATTTTGCCTGCATTGGGAGGGCCCGCTGCCAGGTAAACCCTAGCAGCCTCCCAGCAGGTTCCAGAGGGGAGAGCTCCATGGCCCACAGAGGAACCCCCAAACTGGTGCACCACGACTCCATCCCCTTCCTCCTCCCCACCACCCCCACCCCCTACCCCTGATCACCGCGGACTGCCAGCCTGGCCCTGGCTTCCCCCTAAAAACACTCATGTCTCTTCAAGGGTGCCTTGGTTTTGAGGCACCCGCTCCCTGGTGATGCAGCGCTAAGGCTGCTGAACTGCCAGCTCTCTGATCGGGCGGCAGCTGTTAGGGGCGAGCTGCCGTCCTCAACTATACAGTGGCTCCAACAGCAGCCTGTTAATTGGCCACCGCTGGCAAAATGTCACGCCAGGGTCCCGCCACCCACCAGAGCGGGGTTCATTCCTGCTTTCCCGGTGGCAAGACAACCTGGGCTTCAATAAAACTCAGCCAAAAGAGAAGCTACAATTCACTGTGTAAAAGACCAAAGAAAGCTGCAAACCAACATTGATAGGATGGGGGAAATGGGCTTAAAACATGGCTGATGGAATTCAATGCAAATAAAACAAATAACAGTAATAATGACACTCTGAATAGAATTCATTTTGATGGTGTGGATGAGCAGACAGAAAAGCTAGTGGACAGGAATGATGGGTTTTATCTCAAAAGTGCTGGAGTACAAAGGGCTGGAAATTACACTAGAATGTACAGAGCTCTACACTATTGTGTTCGGTTCTGGGCTCCACACCTCAAGAAGTATATTGGCCTTTGAGGGTATACAGAGCAGATTCACCAAAATGATACTGGGGCTAAAGGGGTTAAATTATGAGGGCAGGTGCATAGACTAAGTTTGTGGTCTCTTGAATAAAGATGAAGGGGCGATCTAATTAAATTGTTCAGATCCTGAGAGGAGTTAATAGGGTTCAGAGAAACTATTGTACGTTCGTATGTATTCCTTTTGGTGGGGAAATTCAGAACAAGGCGGCATAATCTTAAAACTAGAGCTCGGCCGATCAGGTGTGATGTCAAAAAGCACTTCTTCACACAAAGGCTAATGGAAATCTAGAACTCTCTCCCCAAATAGCTGTTGAGGCTATGTCAATTGAAAATTTCAAAACTGTGATTGACAGATTTTTGTTGGGCAAGGAAAGTAAGGGTCACGGATACAAGGTGGGTAGTTGAAGTTAGGGTACAGATCAGGCATGATCTAACTGAATGGGAGAACGAGTTTGAGGGGCTGAATGGCCTACTCCTGTTCCTATGTTCTTATTTAGGGGTACAGGGTCATTAAAGGCAGCAGCTCAGGTTGATAAGGCTATAAGAAAAGCTACTGGAATTCTAGGTCTTATCGCAAGAGGTATAGAATATAAAAGACAAAAGACAATGACCAGAGGCTATAAAAACATAAAACACCACCTCAGTTAAAGTACTGTGTGCAATATTGGGGCCCACACTATTGGAAGAATATTGAAGCTTTAGGGCAATGTAAACACACAAGAATGTTGTCTGGTATGAGGCTATACAAATACCAAGGTAAACTTGAAAAACTGTGTCATTTCTCGACAGAACAATGCCAATTATGGTTCTATAATAGAAGCTTTTAAAATTATGAAAGAATAGAGTAGGATAGATAGAAGTCGACTGTTTCTCATAGTTGACAGGTTTAGAATGAGGGGCCATGTATTCAAGATTAAATCTAAAAGATTTAGAACAGAAAGCAAGAGAAACTTCTTTAGAGTGTTGAATTCATTTCCAGGTTTACTGGCTGAAGCAGAAACTGTCAACATTCACGATTAGACTGGATGTATGGATGAAGGAAAAGGAGTTGAGGGGATATAGAAACAGGGTAGGCAAATGTGATTAAAACTATTTGCTCAAGTGGAGGGTAAATGCTGATCACCACTGGTTCAGCCAAATGGATTGTTTCTGTACTGTAACCTCTGTTTTTATGATGAAAACACCAGTTGAAAGCTGATGTTCGTACCTGTACGTCACATTTAACCGAACTGCTAATATTTGAAGAAAAACTGATCAATCTCTCTGGTTGTTTTTTTTTTCTGATTCTCCTACTTGCACAGTTGTCCTGATTTTCATGAAGAATTAATTCGTAGTCCATCATATTTTTACTTGTGGTTCTGTATACTTTTGGTGAATCTTTTTCCAGGCCCATTGCCTTCTTCATTGGGAGAAGCCTTGAAATGACTTGCAACCAATTCTGTGCATATAGGTAGACAGAAGAACGTCGACATTCTTGGAAGTAGATTTTATATTTGACTTTCAAACAGTACTAATGTGTTAATAAACCCTGGAAACGTCTCTTGGAGATAGATATCAGTGACCCCCTACTGTGGATCATTGAACCTGTAAATAGGCCTATTAGGAAACTATTATGCAGGTAAGTGAGAATGAGTGAAAGGGAGAAGGAGAGGGAGAGAGAAAAAGAGAAAGAGATAAAGAAAGAGAGAGAGAGAGAGAGAGAGAGAGAGAGAGAGAGAGAGAGCGCGAGTGTGAGCTGCACCAGCATGGCCCTGGGTAAAATGGAACCAAAAGCAACAACTACTGGAGTGCGTTCAAACTTCTTCTTCTTTTTCTTTTGGGCCTCCTTATCTCGAGAGACAATGGATACGCGCCTGGAGGTGGTCAGTGGTTTGTGAAGCAGCGCCTGGAGTGGCTATAAAGGCCAATTCTGGAGTGACAGGCTCTTCCACAGGTGCTGCAGAGAAATTTGTTTGTTGGGGCTGTTGCACTACTGGTAAACTACTGGTAAACAAACTCACTATATTCCTCTGCCAGTTCTGATGAAAGATCACTGAGCTGAAATGTTAACACTGTTTCGCTCTCCACAGATGCTGCCAGACCTGAATATTTCCAGCACTTTTTGTTTTAATTTCACTATATTCATTTCTGTCAGAGCAGATCATTTTAAAAGATCAGGCCATTTACTGCCATCATTATATCCAAGCCAGTCTTACTTGGTCACTTTCCATAAGTAAGTCCGGTTAATTTGGAATCGTGTCCAGCTGAAGTATAATGTGCACATAATGCCTTCTTCCAGGGTAGCTTGGAGAGAAATGAACTGCAGTGGACACTAGTGTTCGAGGATTTACGCCCAAAGGGTGTAAAGTCTCCACAGGAGCAGGCCTACAGCTTCTGGCTCGTAAGTGACTTGAGGCCCACTTACATGAAATGTGGCAAACTGGATTATCAAATCATAATAACCTAAAATTACATCACACTGGTGGCAGTGAGTAGGTGAGAGAGACCTATCCAGTCACAGCCTATTCCTGAGTCTAGAGTGCACACAAGGCACATCCTGTTAACTTAGCAAACATCTTCAGCAAATGCAGAAGAATGGGCAAGGTTAATGTTCATTTTCAGAAAGGCCTATCAGGACTGCAGTGTTACTTTCATTGGAAGTTTGATTTGTGTTCCCTATTACTCGCTTTTTGATACCTCAGCAAACTTTTACTACAGCTTCACTTTTCTCCCTTTATAGGGCATCAACAGAAAGACTCAGATTATTTCACACATTTGGTTGGCATCCTTCCATCTATGCAAGATGATGGACATGCAGCAAACAATCCAGTTAGATGGGGTATCTTCTCTTGATGCACCTTTGCTGACGGCTGTGAAGGCCAATCCCTGAGAGGAAGGTTCTGACACAAGTGCTGCCAAGAGTTGTTTTTGTTGTTGTTGTTTTTGACGTTGGCGCCTGTTGCCAAGTAGCTGTAGCAACTGGTTGTTGTGGTAGTGTACGCCAGTCCACAGGATGTGTCCTAATTTCCCTCTTTTTCCAGCTCATGACTCCCAGGTGCGATAGTCAGCATTTAAGGCCTTCATGTCACGCTTGCAAGCATCCTTGAAATGGAGATTTGGTGATCCTGCTGGTCATCTAGCCCCAGCTACCTCACCATACAAAAGGTCCTTAGGTATGCGACCATCTTCCATCCTGCGGTGATGTCCGATCGACCAGAGCCACTTCTGTTTGATTAGTGCCAACACACTCGGGAGCTCTGAGAGGACTGCCGCATTTGTGATTTTTGTTCCAGCCAGGATATACCCATAATGTGCCACAGAGAGTAAAGATGAAAATTATTGAGCTTCTCTTCCTGGTAGCTCTAAGTCACCCATGTTTCACAGCCATACAGCAAGTTGCTGAGAACACAGGCCCTATAAACCGTCAGCTTGGTCCTAAGGGTCAGCTTAGCGTTATCACATGCGCGTTTCACAAGTTGGCCAAAGATGATAGCTTTCCCTATGCGTGTCTTGAGCCCTGCATCAAGAGACAAATTGTCACCGTGGACCCAAGGTAGCAGAATTTGGGTGTTATTTAGTGTGATCGGGGCAGAGATGTCCCATGACCACTGTTTACACATTTAGAGATGAGTAAATTGATGGATTACTGGCATTGCTCCTGCAACTGACTTGAAGGCAATCTCTGATCAAGTGGAAAAACTAGTAAGTTGTTCAATTTATTCAACGAACTCTTGCTAAACAATTTCTGGATCCTATTAACCATTACATAATAACTGGAAGACATATACTATGGTTTAGGATTTGATTTTCACATATGTTGCCACTCACAGCCACAGAGTAAAACTATGGGCTGAATTTTTATAGCTCGCTGCTGTTCTCGGCGGCGAGCTTCAAAAGGTGAGCGAGTCATGCGCCACGGAGCTGCCACGACATTTCACGCGGCGGCTCATTAACATGGAGGGTGTGGGCGCACCTTCTACATCATCGAGGGCAGGCGCACCGTATCCAGCAACAACATTTGGCGCCACCGTGCAGGTGCCATTTTTTAAGGGGTTTTAAGCCCTTCACTTACATTTAAATTTTTTAAAGTGGCAAGTTTTCGAATAAATTAAAATAAAATTTTACTCACACTTCCAATCCCCTCTCCCACCCCCTCATAAATAATCCGTTTATTATTTGTCCTACCCCCCAAAAAAAAGTATGTTTTCGATCAGGACCTTCCCCCACCCGCCCCCCCCCCCCCGAACTTTCTTTCCGTTAACCTTCAACCCCTTCCCATCATCCCCTCAACCAATCGTGTTCGTTTTTGCCACTCCCTCCCGCCTTTCATCCTGAAAAATTCACTCCTCCCCCCTCCCCACCAGTGTCACACCTCGGATCTCCAAACAGAATATCAGCTTGGGATGGCAGTCGGGACAAGGTAAGTGTTTATGCATTGATTTTAATTTATTTAAATGAAGGCTTCGCCACCAAGTGGCGGGGGAGGTGCCCTGAGGCCTCGCCAACGCCAGTAAAATGGGGCAGGGCCTTCCCGGCATCAAGGACCGTGGCGGTGCTCTCTCGGAAGTATTTTCCTGGCCTCCTCGCCACGACCCCTGACGTTGGGGGGATTGGTAAAATTCAGCCCTTTATATGTGTTCTAGAGTAGCTTGATACAAAAGGTACATAAAACTTGCATTCCCTCACATATTTGTTAAAAATTAATGCAACGGTGAACTCATAAAACAAGCAGCCACTAAGAAAGGGGTAAGAATGGATCTGGACTGAATAAATTGGAATGAAAGTTTGGCAGGAAAAACAGTAGCTGAACAATGGGCTACCTCCAAGGAAGAGATAAGGGGGAGGCGGTGGCATAGTGGTATTGTCACTGGACTAGTAACCCAGAGACTCAGGGTATTGCTCTGGGGATAATCAGTTCTGATGAAAGGTCACTGACCTGAAGCGTTAACTTTGCTTCTCTCTCCACAGATGCTGCCAGACCTGCTGAGTATTTCCAGCACTTTTTGGTTTTATTTCAGATTTCCAGCATCTGCAGTATTTTGCTTTTATTGCTTTGGGGACATGGGTTCGAATACACCAGGGCAGAATGTGGAATTTGAACTCAATTAATAAATCTGGAACTAAAAGCTAGTCTAATGATGGCCATGAAACCATTGACAATTGTCGTAAAAACCCATCTGGTTCACAAATGTCCTTTAGGGAAGGAAATCTGCTATCTGGCCTGGTCTGGCCTACATGTGACTCCAGACCCACAGCAATGTTGTTGACTCTTAAATGCTGCCTGAAATGGCCTAGCAATCCACTCAGTTGCATCAAAAACCACTACAAAGTCAATAAGGACGGAACACCCAGCATCGACCTAGGCACCGGAAACGACAATGGCAAACCCAGCTCTGTCGACCCTGCAAAGTCGAACTTACGAACATCTGGGGGCTTGTACCAAAGTTGGGAGAGCTGTCCCACAGACTAGTCAAGCAGCAGCTTGACATAGTCATACTCACGGAATCATTCCGACAAAGTCCCAGACACCACCATCACCATCCACGAGTATGTCCTGTCCCACTGGCAGGACAGAGGTGGCAGTACAGTGGTATACAATTGGGAGGGAATTGCCTTGGGAGTCCTCAACATCGACTCCGAACTCCATGATGTGTCATGGCATCAGATCAAACATGGGCAAGGAAACCTCCTGCTGATTACCACCTACTGCCCCCGCTCAGCTGATGAATCAGTACTCCTCCATGTTGAACATCACCTGGAGGAAGCACCGAGGTTGGCAAGGGCGCAGAATGTACTCTGGGTGGGGGACTTCAATGTCCATCACCAAGAGTGGCTCGGTAGCACCACTACTGACCGAACTGGTCGAGTCCTAAAGGACATAGCTACTGGATTGGGTCTGCAGCAGGTGGTGAGAGAACCAACAAGAGGGAAAAACATCCTTGACCTCATCCTCACCAATCTGCCTGTTGCAGATGCATCTGTCCATGACAGTATTAGTCAGAGTGACCACCGCATAGGCCTTGTGGAGACAAAGTCCCGTCTTCCCATTGAGGATACCCACCATAGTGCTGTGCGGCACTAGCACCGTGCTAAATGGGATAGATTTTGAACGGATCTAGCAATGCAAAACTGGGCATCCATGAGGCACTGTGGACCATCAGCAGCAGCAGAATTGTACTCAACCACAATCTGTAACCTCATGGCTTGGCATATCCCCCACATTACCATTACCATCAAGCCGACGGATCAACCCTGGTTCAATGAAGAGTGCAGGAGGGCATGCCAGGAGCAGCACCAGGCATACATCAAAATAAGGTGTCAACTTACTGAAGCTACAAACCAGGACTACTTACGTGCTAAACAGTATAAGCAGCATGCAATAGAAAGAGCTAAGCAATCCCACAACCAACAGATGATATCTAAGCTCTGCAGTCCAGCCACATCCAGTCATGAACGGTGGTGGACAATTAAACAACTAACTAGATGAGGTGGCTCCACAAATATCTCCATCCTCAATGATGGGGAGCCCAGCACATCAGTGCAAACGATAAGGCTGAAGCATTTGCAACAATCTTCAGCCAGAAGTGCCAAGTGGATGATTTATCTCGGCCTCCTCCTGAAGTCCACAGCATCACAGATGCCAGTCTTCATCCAATTTGATTCACTCCGCGTGATATCAAGAAACGACTGAAGGCACTGGATACTGCAAAGGCTATGGGCCCTGACAACATTCCAGCAATAGCACTGAAGACCTGTGCTCCAGAATTTGCCGCGCCCCTAGCCAAGCTGTTCCAGTACAGCTATAACACTGGCATCTACCCGAGAATGTGGAAAGTTGCCCCGGTATGTACTGTACACAAAAAGCAGGACAAATCCAACCCGGCCAATTTACCGCCCCATCAGTCTACTTTCAATCATCAGTAAAGTGATGGCACTTGATGGCACTTGCTGAGCAATAACCTACTCAGTGACGCTCAGTTTGGGTTCCACCAGGGCCACTCAGCTCCTGACCTCATTACAGCCTTGGTTCAAACATGGACAAAAGAGCTGAACTCAAGAGGTGAGGTGAGAGTGACTGCCCTTGACATCAAGGCAGCATTTGACTGAGTATGGCATCAAGGAGCCCTAGAAAAACTGGAGTCAATGCGAATCTGGGGGAAAACTCTCCACTGGTTGGAGTCATACCTAGCGCAAAGGAAGATGGTTGTGGCTGCTGGAGGTCAATCATGTCAGCTCCAGGACATCACTGCAGGCGTTCCTCAGGATAGTGTCCTAGGCTCAACCATCTTCAGCTTCTTCATCAATGACCTTCCTTCAATCATAAGGTCAGAAGTGGGGATGTTCGCTGATGATTGCACAATGTTCAGCGCCATTCACGACTCCTCAGAAACTGAAGCAGTCCGTGTAGAAATGCAGCAAGACCTGGACAATATCTAGGCTTGGGCTGATAAGTGGCAAGTAACATTCGCACCACACAAGTGCCAGGCAATGTCTATCTCAAACAAGAGAGGATCTAACCATCTCCCCTTGACATTCAATGGCATTACATTCGCTGAATCCTCCACTATCAACATCCTGGGGGTTACCATTGACCAGAAACTGAACTGGAGTAGCCATATAAATACTGTGGCTACAAGAGCAGGTCATAGGCTGGGAATAATGTGGAGAGTAACTCACCTCCTGACTCCCCAAAGCCTGTCCACCATCGACAAGGCACAAGTCAGGAGCGTGATGAAATATTCTCCATTTGCCAGGACGGGTGCAGCTCCAACAATACTCAAGAAGCTCGATACCATCCAGGACAAAGCAGCCCCCTTGACTGGCACCCCATCCACAAACATTCACTCCCTCAACCACCGACGCACAGTGGCAGCAATGTGTAACAAGATGCATTACAGCAACACACCAAGGCTCCTTAGACAGCACCTTCCAAACCTGCGACCTCTACCTCCTAGAGGAACAAGAGCAGCAGATGCATGGGAACACCACCACCTTCAAGTTTCCCTCCAAGCCACACACCACACTGACTTGGAACTTCACTGTCACTGAGTCAAAGTCCTGGAACTGCCTTCCTAATAGCACTGTGGTTGTACCTACCCTACACAGACTGCAGCGGTTCAAGGCGGTGGCTCATTACCACCTTCTCAAGGCAATTAGCGATGGGTAATAAATGCTGGCCTAGCCAGCGACGCCCACATCCCATGAATGAATTTAAAAAAAGATTCCAGGCACAGTCAAAGTAAATTTCTTCGAAGGGGAAAGGTAGGGCAAACAAATTCAGGCTCCCTGGATGACAAATAGAGATGAAGATGAAGAATAAAATGTGTGCTTATGACAGATGTCAGGTAGATAATACAATGGAGAACCAGGCTGAATACAGAAGGTTTAGAGGAGAAGTGAAAAAGCAAATAAGAGAAGCAAAGAGAGAGTATGAAAAGAGACTGGCAGCTAACACAAAAGGGAATCCCAAAGACTTCTATAGGCATATAAATAGTAAAAGTGTGGTAAAAGGTGGAGTAGGGCCAATTAGGGACCAAAAGGGGATTTACACATGGAGGCAGGGGGAGTAGCTAAGGTATTAAATGAATACTTTGCATCTATCTTCAACAAGGAAGATGATGCTACCCAGGCCACAGTAAAAGAGGAGGTAATTAATGCACTAGAAGGATTTAAAATTGATACTGAGGAGTTATTAGTTAAGCTGTCTATACTTAAAGTTGCTAAAGCACCAGGGCTGCATGAGATGCATCCAAGGATACGGAGGGAAGTGAGAGTGGAAATTGTGGAGGTACTGTCCTTAATTTTCCAGTCTTCCTTAGACTCGGGGGTGGTGCCAGAGGGTTGAAGATTTCAAATGTTACACCCAATATTCCCAGTAACTACAGGCCCATTAGTTTATCAGTGGTGGGGGAACTTCTGGGAACAATAATTTGGGACAAAATTAATAGTCACATGGACAAATATGGGCTAATTAAGGAAAGCAGCACAGATTCGTTCAGGGAAAATCACTTGCTCGAGTTTTTTGAAGAGGTAACAGAGAGAGTTGATGAGGGCAATGCTGTTGATGTGGTGTACATGGACTTTCAAAAGACATTTGATACAGTGCCGCACAACAGACTTGTGAGCAAAATTATAACTCATGGAATAAAAGGGCAGTAGCAACATGGATGCGAAATTGGCTGAGTGTCAGGAAACAAAGAGTAGTGGTTAATGGATGTTTGTCAGGCTGTAGGAATATTTGTAGTGGAGCTCCCCAGGGGTCAGTATTGGTACCCTTGCTCTTCCTGATGTATATTAATAGCCTAGACCTTGGTGTACAGGGCACAATTTTAAAATTTGCGAATGATACAAAACTTGGAACAATTGTGAACTGTGAGGAGGACAGTGTAGAACCTCAAAAGGACATAGAGAAAAGTTGGTGGAATGGGCAGACAAGTGGCAGATGAAGTTCAATGCGGAGAAATGTGAATTGATTCATTTTGGGAGGAAGAACATGGAGAGACAATATAGAGAAAAGAGCATAACTCTAAAGAGGGTTCAGGAGCAGAGGGACCTGGGGGTATATGTGCAGAAGTCATGGAAGGTGGTAGGACAGGTTGAGAGAGCAGTTAGTAAAGCATACAGTATCCTCAGCTTTATTAATTGGGGCATACAAGAGCAAGGTGGTTATGTTGAACTTATAGAAGACACTAGCTTGGCCTCAGCTGGAGTACTGCATCCAGTTCTGGGTGCTGTACTTTAGGAAAGATGTGAAGGATTGAAGATAGGGGTCAGCAACGTGTTCATACACGGACACCAGTCCGTGTACGAACACGTTGCCGACCCCTATCTTCAGTATCCACGGAAAAAAGTTATTTGGTCCGTGACTGGTAATTTCATGGATGAGAAATTTCCCATTGGCTTCTTCTTTCCAGACAAGTCTGACTTTAAAAAATTCACAGCCAGCAGTTTCACAGCTGACAGGTGACAAGTGCTGGGAGTGGGAACAGTGGCTTCCAAACTCAGGACAAGTGCGGGGTTTTTCGGCAGGTTCCGATTTATTTTAATGGCATTAGGTTGGCTATACATTTTATATACAAATTAATTGCCCCCATGTCCGTGGCTGGGTCAATAATTTTGTCAAATGTCTGTGGCGCAACATGTCGGTCCCTATCCCTGATTGGAGAGAGTACAGATAAGATTCACGAGAATGGTTCCAGGGGTGAGGAATTAGAATTATGAAAATAAATTAGAGAAGTTGGAACTGTTATTCTTGGAGAAGGCGGAGAGGAAATCTGATATCATGAGAGGTCTGGACAGAATGGATAGGGAAAAACTGTTCCCACTTGTGAAAAGATCAAGAACAAGAGTGCATAGATTTAAAGTGATTGGCAAAAGAAGTGAAAGCAACATGAAGAAAATCTTTTTCACATAGCGAGTGGTTAGGATCTGGAATGCACTGCCTGAGAATGTGGTGGAGACAGGTTCGATTGAGGCATTGAAAAGGGAACTAGACTGTTATCCGAAAAGGAGGAATGTGCAGGGTCACAGGCAGAAGGCAGGGGAATGGCATTAGGTAAATTGCTGATTTTGTGAGCTGGTGGGGACATGATGGGCCAAGTGGCCTCCTTCTGCACTGTAACAATTCTGTGATACTGCGATTCTATGCTGGAGATGCAATGGGTTCACATGGTCTCTGGAGTTTCTAGCAAGTCATTTGAATATTCAGGTAGATTAAACAGCAGAGCTGTCACATAGTTCCAGTACATTTTTCGGGATGGAACATTAAAGCGTGCACAACATATATGGTGTGCCTTTGCATTTAAATTGTAGTTTGGTAGGCGAGTTGCTGGGTTGATATTCTATGATGATTCCTGCTGTAATAAGGATGACACTAAAGCAGTAAGAATAGATACAAAGTAAAAGTAATAAAGATCTTGACTTAAAGATAAATATTCCTGATACCTCACTGTAAGCCACAATTCTACCTATGAAAATCTATCAACAGTAGTGGGTATGGTAGTTTAGTGGTATCTTACTCAAATAGTATCCAGAGGCCTGGACTAATAATCTATAAAACATGAGTGCAAATATCACTGTGGCATTTTGCAAATTTGAATTCAGTTTAGAAAAATCTGGAAATAAAAAATACTGTTAACAGCAAAATTGACAATGAAGCTGACAGATTATAGTAAAACCCCAAATGATTTAGTAATGACCTTTAGGGAAGGGAATCTCCCGTTCTCACCTGGTTAGGCCAAGATTGTGACTTCAGTCACACAGCAGTGTTGTCCTCTGACACGGCCTAGCAAGTCACTCAGTTGTACTAAACCACTCCTAATGCAGCAGTTCAAGGCCCACCACCACTTTCTCAGGCATCTAGCAATGCCTGTCTTGCCAATGACAGCCACATCCCGAGAGTGAATATTAAAAAAGCTCTTGCTAGTCACAACTTCATTCAGATTTAATTCATGAGAAATATAATCAAGAGACAAGAAATAATTCCCCCTTTTTTTTCCCACTTGTTACAAGAAATGGCAGGAAATTACTTTTTGACCAAACCATTTCAAATCCAATTCACTGAGTGAAGTAAATGATTCATATTGTATTGCAAAATGTCATATTTGACAAAATATAATTTTAAATCATTGTGTACTTTAACATATAAAATCATAAAAGTTTCCTGGTCCATTCACAGTACTCAAAAAAAATCAATATATAGTGAAAAGCCTCTTGCTGGAACTAACATGGGTTTCCTATATTTGCAGAGCAAAATATAATGGAGTGCACTGATGATGAATCTGGCACAGAGACAATGCACCCCCACCCCCGCCCCTTTAAGCTATTGTTATGAACAAGTAACTGTCACAATAACTGATGTGTGAATGAGCCTGTCAACTGCTTCCCAGCTGAAAATATGAAGTCTGCAATGTTTATATTTTAATGCGTCTGGAACACCTTTTGAAATTAGTTCTCTTGACAGCAGCAAAGGTTAGCTCCCAGAGCTCCTCAATTAGGAGGCAGAACCCAAAAATAAGGACTAAGTTTTCACAAAGTTTAGATTTGTTTTACAATACTTTTGCAACCTGGACTGAACAGGGGCTGAATTTAGTTCTCCAAATGAGATGTTACAGCAACCCCTGCTCAGATGAAGAGAACAGATGGCTTTCACGCCCCACTGAATTTGGAACTCTTCTGAAAGTAAGGGCATTACTAGTCTTGAACAAAATAATATTTAATCATTTCTTAAAATTCTATAATAGTCATTAGACTAACTTGAAAAAGAGTCACAACAGCTTACATTTCTAACAGTACATTCGGTACTGAATTCTCAACACATGGGATAGATGGGATAAGTTAAGCAGTAAGAAATGCCAAGTCATATAGTGACCCCACTTGGAGTTGCCACAGTTTGAACAAAGTACCTAGTTTGAATTCCAGAATCAACGAAATGGTCTGCTGTATTTTAAATCTATTTCCCCAGAACAAAGCAATAAAATGTAATAGTTCCTACCATGTATCCATAAATCAAATTCTCTACCTTCACACCAACAGTGCAGCAGTATCCTCGTTGCATCAAATTCTATCCTATTTGCTGCTATATCAGTCCAGAAACCAAACAATATTAAATTAGATACTTTATTTAGAATGCCCTTGAGGGTCTTAAAATAGAGACTTAAGATACTTAAAACAGTGAATCATGAATGTGAATGCCAGCCCTAACTGACCTTCAAACATTAGTCCCCTTGAGGTCTGTCAAGTTTTGCACCAATTTGTTAAAGGGTCTAAGGGTACTTTTACACTGCAGTTATCAGTCTCAGAACAGTCGCAACAGTTGCTTTTTTACTTGTGTTTAGGATGTGGGCAACACTGGCAAGGCAGTATTTTATTATTCATCCCTAGTTGCCCTGAGGGATTTAAGAGTCAACCACATTGTGCGAGACAGGAGTTACATGTAAGGCAGACTAGGTAAGCATGGCACATCCCTTTCCAGCGACATTGTGCGAGACTGGAGTCACTTGTAAGGTAGACTAGGTAGCCATGGCACATCTCTTTCCTGTAATACTTCAGTGCAACAATTCGTTCCTTGTGACAATCTGGCAGCTATCAAGCTCATTTTATCTAAGGCTAGCCTACATATTACCAGATTTATTGAATTCAATTACACAACTTGCCATGCTGGGATTCAAACTCACGATTTCTGGATTGCATGTTTGGGTTCCAGCCATGGCATACAAACATACGAATTAGGAGGAGAAGTAGGCCATTCGGCCCCTCAAGCCTGCTCTGCCATTCAATAAGATCATGGCTGATCTGTTTGTGTCTCGAATTCCACACTCCCATCTACCCCCATACTGTCTCTGATTCCCTTGCCTAACAAGAATCTATCTACTCCACCACCTTCTGATGCAGAGAGTCGCACAACCCTCTCAGAGAAAAAAATTCTCCTCATCTCCGTCCTAAAAGGGCGACCCTTAAACAGTGCCCCCCAGTTCTGGACTCTGAAACATCCTTCCCACATCCACCTTGTTCAGACCGTCAGGATCTTATATACTTCAATCAAGTCTCCCCTCACTCTTCTGAACTCCAGTAAAAACAAGCCCAGTCTGTCCAATCTTTCCTCATAAGTCAACCCGCTCATTCCACATATCAATCTAGTAAACCTCCTCTGAACCTCCTCCAACGCATTTATATTCTTCCTTAAATAATGAGGAGACCAAAACTGCACACAGTATTCGAGATGTGGTCTCACCAATGCCCTGTATAACTGAAGCATCACATACTTACTTTTATTTTCAATTCTTCTCGCAATAAAGGACAGCATTCCATTAGCTTTCTTTATGACTTGCTGTACCTGCATACTAACTTTTTGTGACTCATGCACTAGAACACCTAGATCCTTCTGCACCTCGGAATTCTGCAGTCATTCTCTGTTTAAGTAATACTCTGCTTTTTTATTCTTCCTGCCAAAGTGAACAACTTCACATTTTCCCACATTACACTCCATCTGCCAGATTTATGCCCACTCACTCAACCTATCGATCTGCAACCTCCTTATGTCCTCTTCACAACATACTTTCCTACCTATTTTTGTGTCATCTGCAAATTTAGCTACCATGCTATTGCTCCCCCTCATCTAAGTCATTGATATAAATTGTAAAATGTTGAGGCCCCAGCAGACCCCTGCGGGACTCCACTTGACACATCCTGCCAATCAGAAAAGGACCCATTTATACATACACTCTGTTTTCTGCCAGCCAGCCAATCTTCTATCCATGCTAATATGTTACCCCCAACACCATGAGCTCCTACTTTGCACAATAACCTTTTATGTGGCACCTTGTCAAATGCCTTCTGGAAATCTATGTACTGTACATCAACAGGCTCCCCTTTATCCACAGCACACGTTACTCCTTCAAAGAACTCCAATAAATTGGTTCAACATGATTTCCCTTTCATAAAACCATGCTGACTATTCCCGATTACCTTGAGTTTTTCCAAGTGCCCAGCTATAGCCTCCTTAACGATCGATTCTAACACCTTCCCCACAACAGACATCAAGCTAATTGGTCTATAGTTACCTGTTTTCTGTTTTCCACCCTTCTTGAATATTTGCTATTTTCCAGTCTGATGAAACGTTTCCAGAATCCAGCAAATTCTGAAAAATTAACACCAACGCATCTACTACCTCATTAGCCAGCTCTTTTAAGATCCTAGGATGAAGCCCATCAGGACCCGGGGACATGTCAATCTGCAGCTCCATCAGTTTGCTCAGTACCGTTTCCCTGGTGATTGTAATTTCAGCAAGTTCCACTCTTCCTTCCAGCTCCTGATTTACAGCTATTGCCGGAATATTTTTTGTATCCTCTATAATGAACACAGAAGCAAAATATTTGTTCATTTCATCTGCGATTTCCTTATTATCTATTAACTCCACATTCTCACTCTCTAGAGAACCAACACTCTTACTCTTTTCCTTTTTAAATACCTGTAGAAACTCTTGCTATCCGTTTTTACATTTCTAGCATGCTTCCTCGCATACTCTAATTTCTTTCTCCTGATCAGTCATTCTCTGCTGCTCTTTATATTCTGACCAATCATCTGACCTGCCACTCATCTTTGTGCGATCATATGCTTTTTCTTTAAGTTTGATGCTTTCCTTAATTTCTTTAGTTAACCACGGATGGTGGGTCCTCCCCTTAGAATTCTTCTTCATAGTAGGAATATACTTATTCTGAGTATTCTGAAATATCCCCTTAAATGTCTGCCACTGCTTCCCTCTTGATCTTTATTGGCAGAACTTGTGTTGCCGGGCTGAAATTGAAACATTCTTGCCCAAGAGGCAGTGGTGCACTTGCCTGGATATGGGTGTGGCCAAAAATCTCTCCCAGCAGTTAAAACAATTATCTTCAATGAGGAAACCTACACAGGTTTCACAGCCATTGGCCCGAGGTGCTGTCTGCCACCAGGGAATCAATGCAAGTCTGTGCAGTGCTGCTTGAAGTGGCGCAAACAAATTTTTCCCCCTAAATGTTTAGGAAGTGTGGAAGGGAGAAGCCCCTTTTCTAAACATTTAAAAATTGACATTAGGTAGGTATACACAGCATCCAGGTAGTGTGTTTAGCATCTGGTCTAAGTTAAAATCACTTTGCATCCTTACTAATCTTTCTGCGTAATTGCCTCCTTCTAAAATAATTAGAAAGCTGCTTGTGTTTCATACAATTATATGACAGATGCAGAACTTGAGTTTTCCATTATTTCTAAATAGACTATTGATAAGTCATAATTCGATCTTCACATGCAGACAACAGGACTTGAATATTAATCAGTTTATCTAAACTGTACTTAATGAAATACAGTTGCATATGAAATTGGTGATAAATTATTAAATGATACAGCTGTGTGCAGTGCAGTCTATGACAACATTCTCTCTGCAACTCAGTGAGTCAACCCTAGAATTTAGACAACATTTGCACTGGGACAGTGCTTTAAAATATAAAAATGTGGTTTGGCCACTGAAAAACTATCAAGGCCAAATGGATAGGGTTGAAGCCCTTTTCTGATGGCTTTGTACAAGTACATAGAAATCTATGTCCACACCACCAATTAGCATTAACATATATATATTTTATTTTCACTGACAGTCATTTTAAAATTGTTTTGCAAGGGCAGCATTTTACTTTGCATAAACAAACACACATGTTCACAAATCTTTGATGGCAGAACAAGTTGAGAAGGCTGTTAAAAACTTTTGGGATCTTTGGCTTTATTAATATTGGAATAAGGTACAAAAACAAGGACATTAAGCTAAACCTTTATAAAACACTGGTTAAGCCTCAACTGAGACATTATGTTCAATCCTGGGCACCAAACTTTCGAAGGGCATCAAGGCCTTGGAGATGGTGCAGAAGAGATTTGCTCGAATGGTAGCAGGGATGAGGGGCTTCAGTTACATGGAGAGACTGAAGAAGCTGGGATTGTTCTCCTTACAGCAGAGAAGGTTAAGAAAAGATTTGGTAGAGGTGTTCAAAATCATGAATGCTTTTGATAGACTGAATAAAGAGAAAATACTTCCAGTGGATAAGGGTCAATAACCAGAAGACATAGATTTAAGGTGATTAGTAAAAGAACTAGAGGTGATATGAAAAAACTTTTTTTTTTTTTTACACAGCAAGTTGTTGCAATCAGGAATACGCTGTTTAAAGCGTAGTGAAAACAGATTTGTGAATAACCTTTGTAAAAGAACTGGATAAATACTTGAAGGGAAAACATTTACAGGGCAATGAGGGAACAGCAGGGGGAAGTGCAATTAATTGGATAGCTCGACCAAAGAGCCAGCACATGCAAGATGGGCCGCATGGACTCCGTCTGCACCGCAGCATGTCAACTGTGGCTCAGTTGGTAGCACTCTCATCTTTGAGTCAAAAGACTGTGGGCTCAAGCCCCACTCCAAAGGTTTGAGCTGATACTCCAGTGCAGTACTGAGGGAGTGCTGCACTGGTGCAACTGCTGACTTTCAGATCAGACCTTAAACTGAGCCCTCATCAGCCCTCTCTGGTGGACGCAAAAGGTCCCATGGCACTATTTCAAGGAGGAGGAGAGTTATCCCCGGTGCCCTAGACAATATTTATCCCTCAATCAACATCACTAAAACTGATCATTTGTTCATCAACACATAGTTGTTTGTGGGACCTTGCTCTGTCCAAATTGGTTGTCGTGGTGCCTATAATTCAAAAAGTACTTCATTGGCTGTTAAGTACTTTGGGATGTCCCGAGGATAGGGAAAGAGCAATATAAATGCAAGTCTTTCTTTCTATCACTCTATGATACATCAATTGAACATTTTGATATTTTATGCAAAATTCTGTTTTTAACAATAAGCAAGCAATGTGGCTAAAAAGCTTTAGTTTTTATACAACATGATAAGGTTAAAGATCAGAATTGAGAGTGATACAAGTGATATGGGAGATTGGTCAAGGTGGTCAGGACAATTTCGCAAATTGGATCCAAAATTGATTTAGTGACAAGAGGCAGAGGGTGATGGTCGAGGGGTGTTTTTGTGATTGGAATCCTGTGATCAGTGGTGTACCACAGGGATCGGTGCTGGGTCCCTTGCTGTTTGTAGTGTACATTAATGATTTAGATGTGAATATATGAAGTATGATCAGTAAGTTCGCAGGTGACACGAAAATTGGTGGTGTCGTAAAAAGTTAGGAGGAAAGCCTTAGATTACAGGACAATATAGATGGGCTGGTAAGATGGGCGGAGCTGTGGCAAATGGAATTTAATCCTGAGAAGTGTGAGGTGATGCATTTTGGGAGGACTAACAAGGCAAGGGAATATATAATGGATGGCAGGACCCTAGGCAGTACAGAGGGGCCTTGGTGTACTGGTCCATAGATCACTGAAGGCAGCAGCACAGGTAGATAAGATGGTTAGGAAGGCATATGGCATACCTGCCTTTATTAGCCGAGGCATAGAACATAAGAGCAGGGATGTTATGATGGAGCTGTATAAAATGCTAGTTAGGCCACAGCTGGAGTACTGTGTACAGTTCTGGGCACCACACGATAGGAAGGATGTGATTGCACTGGAGAGGGTGCAGAGGAGATTCACCAGGATGTTAACTGGGCTGGAGCATTTCAGCTATGAAGAGAGACTGGATTGGCTAGGGTTATTTTCCTTAGAGCAGAGAAGGCTGAGGGGGGTCCTGATTGAGTTATACAAAATTATGAGGGGCATAGATACGGTAGATAGGAAGAACTTTTTCCCTTAGCAGAGGTGTCAATAACCAGAGGGCCCAGATTTAAGGTAAGTGGCAGGAGGTTCAGAGGGGATTTGAGGAAAAAATTTTCACCCAGAAGGTGGTTGGAATCTGGAACACACTACCTGAAGGGGTGGTAGAGACAGGAATCCTCACAACATTTAAGTAGTATTTAGATGACTACTTGAAATGCCATAGCCTGCAAGGCTACGGGCCAAGTGCTGGAAAATGGTATTAGAATTGATAGGTGCTTGATGGCCAGCACGGACATGATGGGCTGAAGGGCCTGTTTCTGTTTTGTATAACTCTATGTAGAGCAAAGACTAAGTAATAGCTTGGATTTGAGAAAATTATGAGGAAATGAGGGTGGAACTAAAGACGATAAACTTGGAGAAAATCTTAAAAAACAAGGAGACAAACAAACAGTGGGAAATCTTTAAAAGGGTAATCAAGAGTTGAAGAGAAATGGAGCCCACTAAAAGCCAAAAACAAACAAGATAATTATGAAGCACCTTGGATGAATAAAAAACTAAAGGGAAAATTGAATCGAAAGTAAAAGTAATATAAGTACTTAGCGACTAGAGGACAAAAAGGAGTATGACGAATTTAGGAGAGAAGCTTTTTTATTCATTCATGGAATGTGAGTGCCACCAGCAAAGCCAGCATTTATTGCTCATCCTCGATCGCCCTGGAGAAGGTGAGCCACTTTCGAGAACCACTGTAGTCCATCTGGTGCGGGTACACCCACACTGCTGTTAGGGAGGGTGTTCCAGGATTTTGATCCAGCGACAGTGAAGAAGCAGTAATATAGTTCCAAGTTGGGATGGTGTGTGGCTTGAGGGGAACTTGCAGGTGGTGGTGTTCATGTGTCTGTTGCCCTTGTCTGTCTGGGTGGTAGAGGTTGTGGATTTGGAAGATGCTGTCGAAGCAGCCCTAATAAGTTGCTGCAGTGCATTTTGTAGATGGAACACACGGATAGCTGTGTCTGCTGGTGGTGGAGGAAGTGAATGTTTAAGGTGGCTGATGGGGTGCGATTTTGCAGACTGCTTTCTCCTGGATGGTGTTGAGTTTCTCGAGTTGTTGAAGCTGCACTCATCCAGACAAGTGAAAAGTATTTCATCGCACTCCTCACTTTTACCTTGTAGATGTGGACAGGCTTTCAAGAGTCAGGAGATGAGTCACTTGCCACAGAATTCCTAGCCTCTGACCTGCTCTTGTAGCCACAGTATTGATATAATTGGTCCAGTTCAGTTTCTGGTCAAAGGTAACTCTCAGGATGTTAAACGATGGGGGATTCAGCGAGGGTAATGCCATTGAATGTCAAGGGCAGGTGGTCAGCTTCTTGCTTGTTGGAGATGACCACTGCCTGGCACTTGTGTGGCACAAATGTTATTTGCCACTTACCAGCCGAAGCCCAATACCAGGGCAATTTTCCATGTTGTCGGGTGAATGCCAGTATTGTAGCTGTACTGGAACAGCTTGGCTAAGGGTGCAGCTAGTTCTGGAGCACAAGTCGTCAATACTACAGCCATGTTGTCAGGGCCCATAGCCTATGCTGTATCCAATGCCTTCAGCCGTTTCTTGGTATCACGTGGAGTGAATTGAATTGGCTGAAAGCTGGTATTTGTGATGCTGGCGACCTCGGGAGGAGGCCAAGATGGATCATCCAAACAGCACTTCTGGCTGAAGATGGTTCAAATGTTTCAGACATATCTTTTGCACTGATATGATAGGCTACTCCATCATTGGGGATGGGGATGTTTGTGGAGCCTCCTCCTCTGGTTAGTTGTTTGATTGTTCACCACCATTCATGACTGGATGTGGCAGGACTGCAGAGCTTTGATCTGATTCGTTGGTTGCGGGATCGCTTCGCTCTGTCTGTAGCCTGCTACTTCCACTGTCATGCATGCATGTAGTCGTGTGTTGTAGCTTCACCAGGTTGGCACCTCATTTTTAGGTTTGCCTGGATGCTGCTCCTGGCATGCTCTCCTAATCTCCTTATTGAACCAGTGTTGGTCCCCTGGCTTGATGATAATGGTAGATTGAGGGATATATCAAGCCATGAGATTACAGTTTGTGGTTGAATATAATTCTGCTGCTGCTGGACCACAGTGTCTCATGAATGTCCAGTTTTGAGATGCCAGATCTGTTCTGAATCTATCCCATTAGTATGAGGGTAGTGCCACACAACACGATGGAGGGTGGCCACAGTGTGAAGACAGGACTTTGTCTCCACAAGGACTATACGGACAGATCCATCTTTAACAGGTAGAATGACAAGGACAAGGTCAAGCAGGTTTTTCCCTCTTCTTGATTCTCTCACCACTTGCCACAGGTCGAGTCTGGAAGATATGTGCATCAGGACTCGGCCAGCTCAGTCAGTAGTGGTGCTGTACATTCTGTGTCCTTGACACCCTCAGTACTTCTTCCAAGTGATGTTCAACATGGAGAAGCACTGATTCATCAGCTAAGAGAGAGAGTAGTAGTTGGTAATCAGGAAATTTATTTGATCTGATGCCATGAGACGACATGGGGTCCAGAATCAATGTTGAGGACTCCCATTGGCTGTAGGGTATGATTTGGTGAGAATGACTATGTCAGGCTGTTGCTGGACTAGTCTGTGGGACAGCTCTCCCAATTTTGGCACAAGTCCCCAGATGTTAGTGTGCAGGACTTTGCAGGGTCAACTGGACAAGGTGCGCTTTGTCGTTTCAGGTGTTCAGATGGTCCATCTGGTTTTATTCTTATTTGACTATTTTGTAATGGTTTGATACAACTCAGTGGCTTGTTAGGCCATTTCAAAGGGCAGTTAAGAGTCAACCACATTGCTGTAGGTCAGACCAGGAAGGATGACAGACTTCCTTCCCTGCAGGACATTAGTGAGCCAGATAGGTTTTTACAACAATCTGGTAATGTCTCAATCATCATTACTGAGACTAGCTTTTTATTCCAGATTTATTAATTAATTGAATTCAAATTCCCCCAGTTGCCATGGGATTTGAAGTCGTCCCACTTAGTATGTGCCTCTCTATTAGTAGTATAGTAACACTGCCACTGTGCTACCATTCCCAGTTTAAAAAGTTAGAAAAAATCAGGAAGGTGAAGAGAAATTACAAAATCAAATTATCATGGAACAGAAAAAGAAATAATCAAGTGTTCTGTAGATACATAAACAGAAGGAGGAAAATTTAAGTAGGGACAGCACCACTAAAGGATGAGCAAGATAAACTCACAGGCAATTACAGAGAAATAGCAGATGTATTAAGTAACTACTTTTCCTCACTTTTTACTAAAGAAGATGACGACAAACACCTCACTCGAGGATGAGCTTAAAAAGAATATTAAGACACTTGGGACAGGAGAAAATAGTTGGCAAACTAGCAAAACTAAAAGAGGATAAAACACAGGTCTGGATGGTATGTAGCCACACATACTCAAGGAAATTAGAAAGGAGAGAGCAGAGGCACTAGTTTAATATAAATATATAAATATACATCTCTAGAGAAAGAGGAGATAGTGCCAAAGGGCTGACAGAGAGCTAATGTTGTTCCAATGTACAAAAGAATGTCAGAGGTGTGGGAGCGATAGACCTAACGCCAGGGATAGGAAAGATACTGGATGCGTGATCAAAGAGCATCTAGAAACAGAAAATATTATAAAAATAGTCAATGTGGATTTTGAAAGGCTAAATCATGCTTAATTTATCTGATAGAATTCTACAAAGTGATAAATGAAAGAGTAGACAAGGGTAGTGCAGTAGATATCATATACTTGCATTTTCAAAAGGCCTTTGATAAGGTACCACATGGTAGGCTCATGACAAAGGTTCGGGCGTGCGGAGTCAGGGGACAAATAGCTGAGTGGATAGCAAATTGACTAAAAAATAGAAAGCAGAGGGTTGGGGTTAAGGGTAGTTAATCAGATAGGAGGAAGGCAGAAAGCAATGTTCCACAAGGATTAGTGCTGGGACCACCATTATTCTTAATTTACATTAATGATTTGGATTTAGGAATAAGAAACTCAATATCAAAACTTGTAGGCAATAGCTAAATAAGATGATAGCAAGATATGGCTAACACTGAAGAATGAAATATAATCTTACAGACTGGGAAGTTAAGTGGCAAATGAACTTTAACGTAGATAAATGTGAAGTGATGCACTTTGGTTGGAAAATTAGACACAACAACTGCACCTTAGAAGATAAGAAACTGAATGGGGTAGAAAAGCAACAAAGATATCGAGGGGTACATGTGAACAAATCATCCAAAGCAGCATCACAGGTTAGCAAAGCAATTAAAAATGCTAACAAAACATTAGGATTTATTTCTAGGAGTAGAAAATTCAAAAGTAGTGAAGTTATGTTAAACTTGTACAAGACCCTGCTCAGGCCATACTTACAGTACTATCCACAATTCTGGTCTCCATACTATAAAAAGGACATAGAAGCACTGGAGAAAGCACAAAAAGGGTTTACAAGGATGGTACCAGAACTGAGAGATGGGGCAGGATTTTATCCTGCCCTTGGAGATGGGAACAGAGGTGGGGAAGCACACAAAATGGCAAGGGGCAGCATCGGGCGGCATACCTGATGTTGTCCTGGCCCATTGCCATTTTGTCCGGGGGCAGGGATCACCCCAGGCCAATTAAGGCCCTTAAGTGGTCAATTAATGGCAGACTCCCCCTCTGCTCCAATTTTATTAATGTTGGAGGGGCATTCAACCGCGTGGAGGCTCCACCAGGTGAGACCGGTGGCCTTCTAGTGGGCTCGGGGGGGGAATCCCTCCTCTGGGGGTAATCCATGGCCCCTGGAGGGGTCCCCAGGTGGCGATGGTCACCCCTGTGGCAAAACCAGCCACCTCATCCTTGCCAACTCCCCCGCCTCTCCCCCAAACAGGGCCTGCCTGAATGGCCCCGGCGACTCCAACCCCACTTACCTAATCCTGGAGACATCTTGTCCTCTGTAGGCCCCCTGCAATACTGGCAGTGGCTACTGCTACCGGTGGTGCTACCAGTACTGGACAGCTCCCAGCCCTCCAATTGGCCAGCAGCTCTGGAGGCGGGAGCTCGTCCCTTAAAGGGACGATGTCCCCAACGGCTAGCAGTTAATTGGCTGCCTGCGGTGAAATCGAACTGGGGGTGCGAAACAGGGGCGAGTTGGGGTCTCCACCCCCAGCCTTCTGGTCCACCACCGGGACCCCCGTCGCAGGGATAAAACCCAGGCCATCACAGCTATCGGGAAAGATTGAACGAGTTGCGTTTTTTTTAAAGACTTTAAGAGAAGACCTGATAGAGGTTTTCAAAATTATGAATGGGTTGATGCAGAGAAAATGTAGCTACTGGTGGGAAAATTCAAAACTCGAAGCCATTAAGATAGGTACTAGTAAATCCGATAGGGAAATAAAGGAAAAATTTCTTTATTCAGAGAGTCATTCAACTGTGACACTCATAACCACAGGAATTGGGTGAGGCAAATAGCTTAGATGCTTTCAAAAGGAAACTAGACAACTACGTGAGGAAAAATGGAAAAGATATGCTGAAAGGCTGAGAGGAGATAGATGTAATGGGAGGAGACTCGTGGTGTATAACAGTTTAGTTGAGCCAAATGGCTTGTTTCGGTGCTGTATATTCTATGTAGTTCTATGCAACTGGTGACAAATAGACGCTAATGGATTTCTTCCTGATTCTTTTCCCATCACTGCAGTATTCACAAGTGACTAGTTGCTCCAGTTTATAATTCAATTACATCAAGCTCCAGAATAATTCACAATAGAGTGAACAGTCACTGTTAAGACGATGGGCTTTCATTCTGATTTACTTTAAATGAAACAATGCAGCCCTGATATATTTGTCTCAGGGACATGTAACACAATAACCCTCTACTTATCCCAGCATACTGTTGTCTTCACTGAAAAAGAGATAATTAAATTGCTGTTTACCTAAAGTGTTGCTTAAACACTGGTTTCAGTCTACAGATCTGCAACAGATTACGAAAAAGAGATTTAATGATAATGCACTATGTTTGCAATACTTCTCTCAAATGAATGATATCATCCCAAATCTTGGCTTTCTCTGCCAGATACTGCTCCACTCCAAACTCTCATGTTCTAGCCAAACAGAATTTTTCCAGGTCTAGTATTGAGTACATATACATGGCTGCACCGTACTCGGTGTTCAGCTGACTACAATCCTAGGTGCTGACTTCTGGGCAGTAAACCAGACCAAACGCTTAATATTAATGAAAAATGCCTGCTAATATTGTATTAAGAAATTCAATTTTAAAAAATGGTTAAACTCACCCACTCCATCTTCTGACAAGCACTGGATAAACCATATGTAGGAGGCACTTCCAATAGAGAAGTGTTCCTGTCCTTTGTCAACACCTTTGTCATATTCAACTGTGTCTTAGTTCCCTAATCAGCTGTTACAGGGGCAGCAGGACATTGAATGCCAGACTTGTGAACAATCAGCTAGCCTCAGAGGAACAAAGGAAGATGGTTGTGGCTGTGGGAAGCCAATCATCTCAGCTCCAGGACATTACTGCAAAAGTTCCTCACAGCAGCATCCCAGGCCCAACTATCTTCAGCTGCTACATCAATGACCTACCTTCCTTCATAAGGTCAGAGCTGGAACTGTTCACCGATGATTACATAGTGTTCAGCTTCACTCATAATTCCTCAGATAATGAAGCAATCCGTGCCCCCATACCAGAAGACATTCACGTCATGCGAGTGGCGATCTGGAATGCACTGTCTGAAGGGATGGTGAAGAGAAATTTTTTTTTCGGGCTATGGGGAAAGAGCAGGGAAGTGAGACTAAGGAGCCAGCACAGGCATGATGGGCTGAATGGTCTCCTTCTATGCTGACACTCTATAATACCATCACCTCCAAGCTCCCCTCCAAGTCACACATCACCTGACTTGGACATATATCCCCATTCCTTTATTGTTGCTGGATGAAAATCCTGGAATTCTGTACCTACAGCACTGTGGGAGCACCTTCATGACATGGACTGCGACAATTCAAGGAGGAAGCCAACATCAGGTTCAGAAGGGCAACTAGAGATGGTCAATAAATGGCAGTCTTGCCAGCAATGCCCACATTCCAACAATAAGTTAAAAACATCTGTTGTGCATTCCAACCTCCTGCAATATGCAAAAGATGTTGTCTTCATCTACATCAGCTTGAACACACAACCTAATACATTCTGAGATTCCTTATTGTTCCTTACTTTGACATGTCTGGAGGTTGAAGCTATTTTCTTTTTAAAAGGAAAGCAATATTTGGAATGATCAGACAGCAAGGAGAACCAAAGATAATCCTTTTGATTTTCACTAGGTCTGTGGATGACTAAAATTAATATTTCTGCTCTGGGTTCCAAAAGGATTCCCTTGAAATTTACTGAATTTATATATTCTGTAGTAATATAAAAGCAAAATACTGGAGATGCTGGAAATCTGAAATAAAAACAAAGTGCTGGAAATGCTCAGCAGGTCAGGCAGCATCTGTGGAGAGAGAAGCACAGTTAATGTTTCACGTCTGTGACCTTTCAACAGTCACAAAGTGAATCCTGAGCCAAAAGACGAGTTATCAGGAGAGGCGACCAAAAGCTGGGTTGAAGAGGTGCATTTTAGAAGGAGGTCACGACGGCGGAAAGTTTAGGAAGGGAATTACAGAGCATGTCATCTAGGCAGTTAAAGGCATGGCCACCAATAATGGGGCAAAGGGCGGGAGGTGGATGGAAAAGAAACGAGAGACGGAGGAACAAAGAATTTGGGCCGGTGGGGGGTGGGTATGGTGTGCAAGGTTATAAGGCTGGAGGAGTTTACAGAGATAAAGATGGGTATCTTAAACACAAGAATAAGAATTTTAAATTTGAGGCATTGGAGGACTGGGAGTCAATGTAAATCAGCGAGGACACGGATGATAGGCGAGTGGAATTTGATGCAGGATAAGATACAGGTAGCAGAGTTTTAGATGAGCTGAAGTTTACAGAGGATGCAGGATAGAAAGTAAGCCAACGTTTAGCTGGAGGGAACGGGATGAATGTGGATTTTGAAGATATTTTATTTGTTTCTGATGACTGGTGATTTTTTTTACTACTCAATGTGGAATGTCAGTACAGAGTGTCAATATTCAGCAGCAGGTAAGTTAATGCGGTGGGTTAGATTTACAGAGAAACTCCTTCCATTCTAGGGATAATGATATAAAATTGGCTAATAGGGAGGATGTTCTGGGAGCACAAAACCAAAGTTGCATTTTGGTTCACGTACAGAGGCTACAATTAGCTTTTTTTTTTAAAGGGGAAAATCTCTTACTTTTGCATTCAAATGTATTAGGCAAACATTTTAATAATACAAGGTGAGTAATTTTCATAGAATCTGGTTGTAGTCAGTATTTTAACACTCTGGGGTTAGTACTTTAAATAGTACAAGGTGGGTATTTTATTATTACAAGATGAATATTTTACTACAAAGAGAATATTCTAATATAGCTGAGTGTTTCTAATACTGGGAGATAAATATTTTAACACTATGGGGCAATTATTTTAAATAATGCAGTGTCGACTCATACTCACCAGGAACTGAACTGAGTCTGAACAAACTTATTTTGCTTGCCTTTTATAACAGGTGTCGCTCCTGTTGAATTCAGGTTCAGATCTCAGAGACAAATGGACAACATAACTCATTACTCCCTCCAATTTGACACCATCCAGGACAAAGCAGTTCACGTGATCAGCAGCCCATCCTGTTCCACTTACAGGATGCACTGCAACAGTTAGCCAAGACTTCTTCGACACCACCTCACAAACCAACCACCTAGAAGGACATGTACAGCAGATGCATGGAAACACCATCACCTCCAAGCTTCCCGCCATTCCAGGCTTGGACGTCATTCCTTCATCGTCATTGGGTCAAAATCCTGGAACTCCCAACCTAGCAGCACTGTGGGAGTGCCTTCACCACATGGACTGCAGCGAAGGATGGGCAATAAATGTTGGCCTTGCTTGTGACACCCACATACCAAGAATGAATTTTTTTAAATGTTGTTCATGCACTCTAAGCCAACAGGATTCCCCTTTTCAACCTGAGCTTGCTGATAAGTTGTACAATATTTTATAAATTTTATTCTTACAAACAGAAATATTGAGATTGCTTAACTATGGTTTAAGGCAAGTGTTCTCAAAGATCTATAGCAATCATAAATCTGTTCAGCCAAACACTTCCAATCAGCACAGGAGTTTATTTTACCTCTAATGACATCTCACATTTCAGCTACCTTATGACAATGTTCATAAAGATGATTTTTATTTCATTTCAAATGTACAGAAAGCACATTTTCCTGTCTTAGGCTATGACACAGCTGCTTAGTAAAGTTCATCACCAATAAAAGTGCCATGTCAATTTATTGTCATTTGTAACACTGTGGTACAGAGCCACTTTCATACTTGCCAGCTGTGCACATAGCATATATACAGTTCAGAGGCAATCAAGACATTGTTCACAGAACAAACTGTCACAGCTTACACTAATTCAAAGCTGCAATGTCACCATGTTAAGGGAAATTGAATAGTATTGCAGCTCAAAAGAACCTAAAATTGCCCTGAAGCTGCCGGGAGCTGACTAGTTTGAATTTTAACCTGCTCTCTTAAACAGGTGGCAAGGACACTGCTCAAAACCGATGAAATTCTCTTTAACATGTGCATGTGGGGTCCAATGACATTAGAGGGGCCCGAATGCAATTTTAACTCAGTGAACTAAACAGAAAGCAGCAGTGAATTTCCAGCCAGGTCAATTCAGCGATATGGAGCAAAACCAGAAGACTCCCAATAAAATAAGCTTTTGTAGCTCAAAAGAATTATCTTCTGTATAAATCACATCTTATGTTTCAAGAACAGAAAGGCGTGACAGAGTGCAACTTAAACACCACGTTTGACAGTGCTACTGTGTTATACAGGCTACACTTAACTCAGTTACTTCATTCAAATTATCTGATAATTCCATTTTTAAGTGCATGAATTAAAGCTGTGTTCTGTTTAGGCAATGTTCTTCACTATTGAGATTCCTTTACAAACAGGCTTTCTTTCACTTTGTACTCGCTCTCTTCACAGTTCAAGGTAGACAGCCTGACTTCATCATACATTGTCCACTGATCACTGCATTTTAAAGACTGGGATCGCGTCCTCTCTGATTCTTTGTTTCTTGAATGAAATTAATTCGATTCTGAAGACCAGTTACTGAGAGGAGTCTACTCAAGCAACTGCTATTGGTCTTTTCCTTTGATAGTTGCACCTTCTTTGCTAAGAATTATAAAATACAAAAAGGCAGTGACAATTCTCACTAGTAGCATGCAGGAGAGAGCTGAAAGTGTTCTCTCACCCAAGAACTTATCTTTAGCTCCAGCCATCTCAAAGAAACTTTGCATGTAGTGGAATTACACCAGCAATCACACACACACAAACATCAGTACTGTTCCCTATTTCACCACAAGCAGTCATAGCCGATTCCTGAGATCTGACATATTGAAAGTTTCAGCATCTTTTGCAAGTTACAGAAATCTAGAAGTTAATGTTGGCCAAATAAATGAACACTTAAATTTGTTCGTATAAGATTTATTTACTATTTTAACACTAGCATCAACACATTCGCAAAAATAGTGGAGAAAAGAATATCATCCAAATGTATTAAGCCTTCAACTGCTAATAATGCCAGCAGCAATTTATGCGCGAAAGTCTTGAATGCTTGCTGTTGAGCCGAAGAACATGAATATCAGTCAGAAGCAAAGACTATGGAAAACTATGTTTTTGCTGTACCTTCTAGTCAATGATATTAAGAGTCAAGGAAGCAAATGGAATGCTAATACCTTTATGCTTCAGAAAATGCATTTTTCATGAGTTACAGGCTGTCTAACATCCAGTCTACTACACTCTATGTCACTACATCATTGCACTAAGGACTGAACAATTTTTTGAACACAGTTACCACCATTAACTGTAAGACAAAGCATGATTTTAAAGTTTTTGGCATTGTATGTTTCTGATAAAGCAGGCTTAGATTGCATTACTGCAATTAACAAAGACTCAATTTGTGTTCCTTTCACAGATTGAACTTTAAAAACGAACAGAAAAAACCCCAGTAAAACCTCATTACACTGTTACATATACAGCTACAGTACACTGAAGGGATCAATAAAACTCTCAACCATTTTTCAACCTTGTCTGATGACAGTAATCAATGTAACATGTTCAGGCTCTGACACATCCACAGCCCTTCATTTATCATCACTGTACCTTATCTTGGCCATTAGCTATTTCATAGCTTGTCTTCACCTCCCTGCCCCCGCCCTCCCATGAGTGCACTTAGGATACAGAACAGTCTTGAAATGACTACATGGGATGCAATTAATTCCTTCTTTTGTTTACTTTGATTAAAACAGTAAACCACTTAAAATAAACAGGTTAACACCTCAGTTTGAACAGTGGAGGAAGGAATTTCATACCAACACAGCTAGTATTTCTCTATTAGCATAATTTCATAACCAATGTCTAATTGGCCAAAATGGATAAGGTGACAAATTACATAGATGCCTATTTCCTATGTGCTGGTATCAGCTTAATAACTGCCAGCAAAGAACATGTTAAACATTTTACTATATTCCCTATATTATTGTGAGGCTGTTTACTAATACTGTCGGCCTCCATTCCTCATCCCTGGGCTTCTGCCAACTACAGAGGACTGGATGTCAAAAGCATACAGCAGAGGCTGTCAGAATTAGTACAGGAAGCACACATACTCTTGGGTGAAAAGAACAAATACCCTGGGCCTAATGCTTAGGCCCTACCAGGGCTGGGAGCAGAGGCGGTTGGATGTTAAATGTAGTACTGCCGCCCAGCATGCTGGTTCCCTGACTCTATCCCGCCTCTGGGCCTTTTTCATGGAAGTGGGATGGGAAAGCGGTAGGGCTAAGTGCCCGCACGTGGCAGATTCGTTAAGTACCACTTAAGTGCCAATTAAGGGAGCCCGACTGGGATTTTCCAGTTGACCGCCAAGTCCCCACAGGCAGCAGGACCAGTTTAGTTGCCTGGAAGTGGCCTCCCTGCAGCAGGCCAGGGGGGCCAGCACTCCAGGCAGGCCTAGAGGCCCTTCCTGCTAGCCTGGATGTAGTAGCAGCCACAGACCGCCCTGTAGAGAGGTTCTCTACCACAGACCACCCCTGACCCCCACAGGGGTGGCCTGGCTGCAAAAGCCATTTTTAATTTAAACTTTAAAGAAGTTGGAGGGAGGGTGCCTCCATTTTGAAGCGTCCTCTCCCTCACTTACCTTCCATTGCATCTTGCTGCTTCTTTTAAGCTAGAAGGCCTCTGATTGGCCCTCCAACTTCGAGAGCCCACCTGCCATCCTTAATTGGATGTTGAGCCCACCCTCTGGCCATTAACTGGCTTCTCTGGGGAAAATCACAACGAGTGACTGTTTCCCACATGGGGCTGGGATTTTACTGAGCTCCTGACATCGGGCTCCTTGGCAGAGGTGCCAAAAGACTGTTCAGGCGGCAGCCCGATGCCGGGAGTGTTGGTCCCAATCTTCTCGGCAGTGGTGATGCTCCGTGACCCCCTACACCATGAGCTTTTATTTTCCGCAATAACCTTTGATGTGGCACCTTATCAAATGCCTTCTGGAAATCTAAGTACAATACATCCACCAGTTCCCCTTTATCCACAGCACATGTAACTCCCTCAAAGAACTCCAGTAAATTGGTTAAACATGATTTCCCTTTCACAAAACCATGTTGACCCAGCCCGATTATCTTGAATGTTTCTAAATGCCCTGCTTTAATAATAGCTTCTAACATTTTCCCTAACACAGATGTTAAGCTAATTGGCTTGTAGTTTCCTGCTTTCTGTCTTCATCCCTTTTTGAATAAAGGAGTTTCATTCGCTATTTTTCAATCTAACAGAACTTTCCCCAAATCTGGGGAGTTTTGGAAAATTAACAATCAACTATCTCACCAGCCACTTCTTTTAACACCCAAGGATGAAGTCCATTAGGACTTGTCAGCCCACAGCTCCAACAATTTGTTCAGTACCACTTCCCTGGAGATTGTAATTTTCTTGAGTTCCTCCCTCCCTCCCATTTCCTGACTTACAGCTAATACTGGGATGTTACTTGTATCCTCAATAGTGAAGAGCGATGCAAAATATCTGTTCAATCCATCTGCCATCTCCTTATTATCCATTATTAATTCCGCAGACTCACTTTCTATAGGACCCAGATTAACATATTTAAATTAATGAAATGAATACAGTTAAATAAAATCAACAGCGATCTTACCTTCAGGCCGTGATCTTCCGAGTGGCGGCCAGCACTCACACACCTTCGCTTTCCCGTTCAGGGAAAGCAGGCGCCACTGTGGCGGGGAAGTGGGAGAACTTATGATTTTTAGTGCAATTATGGGGGGGAACAGGCTCTAATGTAAATTACTAGTGTGGGGAGGGTTGGAAGGGGGAGACCTCTGCACTTTGATCGGTTTTGGGGGGAGGTCAAGTGTTGAAGCTAAGTGTTTTGGGAGGGGTGGGTGAAGAGGGCAAATGTTGAATTTAATTGTTATGGGGGGAGGGGGCGATAGATTTATTGGCAGTGCACTGGGGGGGGGGGTAGCCCTTTAAAAATTTAAATGACCCAACAGGGCTTGCTGACCTTTAAAAATGGCACCAGTGCCTGCACACAGGCAACTGACGCCATTGCGTCGGAGAGCCCGCCCCCTCCATGTGATTGGGGAGGGTGGCCCGACTGACTCATTTTCCTGGGCCGCTGTGAGGAAGATTGTGGTGGCCTGGCAGCATGCAGCCCACGCATGTGGACCACCATTTTTTTCGCCCACCACCAGCAGTGTGGACTTCCGACCCGCATTTGAGCCTGCTGTCAGGTTTCACAAGATCGCAGGGAAAACACTGCCCCTTGTGTCAGTACTCGAGTTAGAAATACATATTTTCACAACTAAGCTTCTTTAGCTCATACTTACACAGAGAAGCACTGGCAGTAATTAGAACCACCACAAGGCCTCTGATCATCCTCTGACCTCTGATATACCCCGACCCTAATCTCTGAACAGCCTCTGGCCTTCAATCTGCCCCAACCACCATGAAAGTGCCTAGCTCCATACCCGATCACCTCCCTGTTCCGGCCTCTCCGGCTCCAGACACTGATCTGCCCCCAAACCGTCTCCAACCAACCCACTCGCAGGAGGCAGGTTGGCAAATTAAATATTATAATGAGGCTGCATGCCTCATATTTAACCACCATTTTACCACTCCACATCTCTCCCTGATCTTCCCTGGCTCTGGACTCCAATCTCCCTCCTCCCACCTGCCCCATCTTCTCCGGCTCCTTTCCACTCTCCAGCTGTGGTCTGGTACTGACGGCCTACCCGCCGGACAGCCAGCCCCTCAATCCAGCTGGCTGCAGCTGGGAAACAGAGACAAAAAAAAAAACTGATCAGGTTCTGCCGTTAAATTCAGCAGGACCTTTGAGAAACCCACTCTTACAGGTTTCCCGACCTCAAAGTAGCACCCCACCTCTGAGTTAATATCCAGTCTGTTGTAACTATCGGGCATCCTCCACAGCCTTAACTTTTACTACCGCAAAGAACTGGAAACTGCCAGCACATAATTCATACGTGAACACTGGAACTCAGTCAAAAGTAAAGTATGCATTTAAATGATCCCCTAGACAATACAAAATTAAGACTAAATTAAATCCAGAACACACAAAACAACTAGTGTGTGTATCAATTCATGTAGATGAATAAATCATCTTTTCTGCTCACGAGAGTTATCAAAATAATGAATATAAAGATTGTTACCATGATGTACAATATTTAGTAGCTTATAAACTTCCTATCTATATGTTTCATATAAAGCTTAAACTACAAGACATCATAAAAGAAGCTAAAGAGCATAAGAAAATGTACACTTTTGTAGTAATATCTCAAAGGTAACTTGATTTCTTTCAACACTCACCATCTGAATAGGTTTCTTGCGAAGATCTCTCTCTGTCACTAGTTTCTCCTGCTCTGTGACATAAAGACCCTTCTGTGCAAGAGCCTGTACAACTGCATCATGACCTAGTAGGGGTTTGGCAGCATCACTCTTCAAGATCAGACTTCCAGCACGACAGTACAGCTCAGCAGAAAGAAGCAGGTTGACAACAGGTGGCTTAATGTGTTCCTGTTCATACTGGTCTGTGTAAAATGGTTCTCTAAGTTCCTCTGGTACGTGGTCTTAAAAAAAAACATAAACAAATCAGAATGTTTTGCATGCATAATGCTAGAAAACTGGAAAGCATTTTACTTTGCAAGCAGAATACATTTTTATTCATTATTAAACACAGTATTCTTTATAATACTTGTTAAAGCCTTCCCTTTACAGTCAAAGCAATAATCTCTGCCTTTCCTTAATGCTTCATTCAGTAATGTTCTAAAATCCAAGTTATAAAGAAAAGCACTTGAACAAATACAGTGCATTTTTATGTATAATTGTTCATTATTATATTTTAATGTGTGTAGTACCAGACTGGATATCTGAGGATCATATTACATTGATATTGTGCTAACATGTGCATTGGTCACTTTAAAACTTCACAATGTTCAAAAAAGACCCATTTACCAACATCAGTTCAATATGTTGTACAATCTAGGGGAAAAAAACTGTCAGTTGAAAGTGGGAGAATAGAATTTTGCAGCTTGAAAAAAGGCCATTCAGCCTGTTATGTCCACTCTAGCTCTCAGAAAGAGCTAACCAATTAGTTCCATTCCCCTGCCTGTTTCTCATACACCTTTCTAGATTTTACTTTTTCAAATTTATCCATCTCCCTTTTAAAATAAATTATAGATTCTATTTCCACCACTGTTTCTGGTTCAGTATTCCATATCCTAACAACTCTCTGCATAAAACACAAAAAAAATTCCCAACCATTCTTTTGAATCTTTGATTTATGCCCTCCAGTTACGGAATCACTGACAAGTGGAAACATTTTTCGCTATTAACTGTCAAAACCCTTCATAATCTTGAACAGCCCCTCTGAACCTCCTTTTGACTAAAGCCTCGCATTCTTGATGTCATCTTAGTGAATCTCTTCTGCACCTTCTCCGTGGCTTTGATTTCCTTTCCAAGGTAGGTCACACAAAACTGGAACTCTTTTTGTAACTGTGGGCTGAACAATTAATTACACAGAAGTAATATTACCTAATCTTTGCTGTTATATCCAATGACCAAGCTTATAAAAACCTAAGATCTCACATCTATATAATTGCATATCTATATAATCTATGTAAAAGGAGATAAATATATCAAACTTTTGTTCTTGTTATGAAGCAGACAATACGTTGAACTTACCATCCTATGTGGAACATTACACTGGAATATAATGCTACAGAAAAACTTTATAAGGCATAAAAATGTGAGATCAAGAGAAAGTTTGAACGTTTCTTGAATCACAATTAACAGTTTCACGAACCCTTCTTTGGAGAGGAAGGTTAAATCTAGCTCCAATTTTTAGAATAATGTGTAAAAAAAGCTCATTCTATTCCCTACTCCCAGTTTCTGTCAGTAACTCCAAAGTAGTGAAGCCTATAATTTAAAAAAATCACAAACCAAGGTCTCGGAATAAAAGTTGTGCACCATATCTTAATGCATACAAATTTTTACATTGGAAGATTATAGGTGAAAACGTCACAAGTCTCAGTTCAACAGAAAATATGTTTGTCATAATTGGAAAATATATTGTTTCTGAAAAACAAAGTGATTCATCCAAGCTCACTGCTTTACTTGACAGGATAGTATCACATATTGGTATGGTTGGAAAATGCTTTAGCTTCTGAGAATCATTTCAGTCAACCTTAGCTCCTCAAAAGAACTAGTAAGTAACGCACTTTGTAACCTAAAGCAAACACTGTACATACCTGAGTGCACTTTGCTTACAAATACAGTAAGAATGAAATGACACTCAGAACTAACACTACAACAGCAGATTATGGAGTAATATTTAAATGGTACACAAACTATCAGAGCAAACTACTGGCAACATTCAGCAGCTACTCTCAAGCCAGAATAAGGTTCCCCATTTGTTCCCTAAATACAAAAATAAAACAAAGAAAATTACAGCACAGGAACAGGCCCTTCGGCCCTCCAAGCCTACGCTGATCCAAATCCTCTATCTAAACCTGTCGCCTATTTTCTAAGGGTCTGTATCTCTTTACTTCCTGCCCATTCATGTATCTGTCTAGATACATCTTAAAAGACGCTATCGTGCCCGCGTCTACCACCTCCACTGGCAATGCGTTCCATGCACCCACCACCCTCTGCGTAAAGAACTTTCCACGCATATCCCCCCTAAACTTTTCCCCTTTCACTTTGAACTCGTGTCCCCTTGTAATTGAATCCCCCACTTTGGGAAAAAGCTTCTTGCTATCCACCCTGTCTATACCTCTCATGATTTTGTACACCTCAATCAGGTCCCCCCTCAACCTCCGTCTTTCTAATGAAAATAATCCTAATCTGCTTAACCTCTACAGTTATTTCTTTCCCCAGCATTCCAATTTAAATTTGCTTTTAGCCAATTAAAAGCTGTGCATTCTTTACAATTTCAGTACAGCCATAAAAATAATAATCTATCAAATAAAGGAATACAGTATAAAAGTAGGGAAGTGTTGCTGCAACTGTACAAGGCATTAGTGAGACCGCACCTGGAGTATTGCGTACAGTTTTGGTCCCCTTACTTGAGGAGGGATGTAGTTGCATTGGAGGCAGTTCAGAGGAGGTTCACTAGATTGATTCCAGGGATGAGGGGTTTGTCTTCTGAAGAGAGATTGAGCAGTTTAGGCCTTTACTCTCTAGAGTTTAGAAGAATGAGAGGAGATCTAATTGAGGTATATAAGATGATTAAGGGGATTGACAAAATCGACGTAGAGGATGTTTCCTCTGGTGGGGCAATCTAGAATGAGAGGTCATAGTTTTAGGATAAGGGGTAGCAGATTTAAAACAGAGATGAGGAGAAATTACTTCTCTCAAAAGGTCGTGAATCTGTGGAATTCACTACCCCAGAGGGCAGTGGATGCCGGGACATTGAGTTAATTTGAGGAGGAGGTAAACAGATTTTTAATTAGTAATGGGTTGAAGGGTTATGGAGAACGGGCAGGAAAGTGGAGTTGAGGCCGAGATGCGATCAGCCATGATCATACTGAATGGCGGAGCAGGCTCGAGGGGCTGAATTGTCTACTCCTGCTCCTAGTTCTTATGAATTATGCACACTTTAAATGGGGCTGAAATTCTTAGGTCTTTCATATAAAGTTTGTGGCAAAGAAGTTTATGGACAATTCCCATTATATAGCCTCTTCCAGAATGCCATGTTTTAATTGGATAGATTGAATATTTTAACTACCTATGTTCAGCTTTAATGTCCCTATTTTTAATTAACCTATTTTTAAAGAGTGCAAATTCTTTCATTCCTTCCTCAGTATGTCACCAGCCCTGGCAATTTTGCTGGACAACATCGGCTGCAATTAAGAGAACAAGCAAGCAACGTAAAAAAGGTTGTGGATGAGAAGAGATCATTTAGCCCATTTAAGCATCATCCTTCTAGCATTCTAATTCTCTCATTGTATCATTCAGCTGAACTTGAAACATCCTTCAAAGTTTTTTTCCCTAAATTACATGGTCCACCAAATTATTCCAAGCTCTTATCATTCTTTGGGTGAAGAGGCCTTCCGAATATCTCTGTTTTAAAATTTACTTTCTCTGGTTTTACTGTCCTGACTTATTTAAAGTAATAGTTACATCCCGGTGACTCTGACATGATCTCCAGAAGGGGCCAAGAGATTTCCATAGCATCAACTCTCGCCTTCAATTTTCCCTCACTTCCTCAGGGAGGATACCTGCCAGCTGCTGCGCCCTCCACTTAGCATCGGGAAGAAACCAAGCATGCAAAAGTAGAGAAAACTAAACCTACCAGCCACTCTGTGGCAATATAAGTTGGTGCTCTCATACCCTGTTGCACTCCACTATGGTTAATCTGGTAGTTTATTTATTCCTGCTGGATAAGACAAGTCAGGTTCTTTCTTTTACAGCTGCAGCATAGTGGTTGTGAATTATCCAGCTAAATTCATTTGAAATAAATACTGAAAAACTTTCAATCACAGCAAATCAACATATTCTGGTGTTACTTTAGGAGCTGGAATATTAAAAGTAAAAACATCCCACCACGGCAGATGGTGACATTTTTATGGGGAGTGCAGCCAGAGCCAAGTCTGCGGCACCACAGGTGGCTCAGCTGCACAGGAGGGGCGGAAGAACCGTGCAAGAGCAACAATGTTAGGGGATTCGATAGTCAGGGGATCAGTGTGGGAACAAGGCATTGTAGCGGATGATCAGCCATGATTGTATTGAATGGTGGAGAAGGCTCGATGGGCTGAATGGCCTACTCCTGCGTTCTATGTTCCGACGGAGGATAACTTCCAATAGGATAGTTTTATGACAGAAGAAACATCAAGCTGAACTGTTTCCCTCAAAAAAATCCAATGAACATTGTCATTTTCCAATAAATATATATATTTTACTCAAGAGAAATGCCAATGCTGAGGAATAGAAAGCTCTTCTATTTTTGGTTCCAAATTTCAACATCAAGTACTGACCAGGTATAGCATAGATATATTTGAGAATAAAGCTCCATCCAATATACCTTCATAAGATGCTGAGGAGGAGGAAAATATTCGGGACAGAATACTTGACCATATGTATGTTTAAAATGAGTTAGTTCAGAAATCTCTCTTTAATGGAGGTGTCAGTTATGACTCAGTGACAGCACTCCAAATTCTGAGTCAGAACGTTGTGGGTTCCACCCCTACTCATGAGTACATAATCTTCAGTGCAGTTACTGAAGGAATGTTGCACTGTCAGAGGTACTGTCTTTTGAATGACACAAGGGCCCCATCTGCCCTCTCAGATGGACGTAAAAGATCCCGTGGCACAATTTGAAGAACAGCAAAGGAGTTCTTCTGGTGCCCTAGCCAATATTTATCTCTCACTCAACATCAATAAAACAGATGATCTGGTCATTTATCTCAGTGCTTCAAACTTCCCTTTGTTGGTTGCAGAGCACTTTGGGATCCTGATGTTGAGAAAGGAGTTATATAATTGCAAGTTTTTTCTTTATTTGCATTCAAACTGCAAGCTTAGCTTTAGTGCAAAGCAGTTTTGGCTTTGCATCAATGCAACGTCTACATAGTGTATATCAGGTGTCTAGGTCGTAAATGATTCCAAAGGAAAACTGCTTCACGGCAACGCTACAGCTGTAGTAACGAATAAGAACATAAGAAATAGAAGGAGGACACCATATGGCTACTCGAGTCTGCTCCACCATTCAATACGATCACGGTTGATCTTCTGTCTCAACACCACTTTCCCGCTCGCACCCCTATATCTCTTCATTTCCTGAGACATCAAAAATCTATCTATTCCAGCCTTGAATGTCAAAGATGGAGCATCCACAACTCTCTGGGGTAGAGAATTCCAAAGATTCACAACCCTCGGAGTGAAGAGATTTCTCCTCATCTCAGTCCTAAATGATCGACCCCTTATCCTGAGGTTGTGCCCGTGTTCTAGATTCCCCAGCCAGCAGAAACAATCTCAGTGTTTACCCTGTCAAGTCCCTTCAGAATCTTGCATGTTTCAATGAGATGACCTCTCATAAGAACGTAAGAATAGGAGCCGGAGTAGGCCATTCAGATTCTCAAGCCGACTCTGCCATTCAATAAGATCATGGCTGATTTGATTGTGACCTTAACTGCACTTTCCTGCCAGCACCCCATAACCTTCGACTCCCTTGCAGATCAAAAATCTGTCTAACTCAGCCTTGAATATATTCAATGATCTTGCCTCCATTGCTCTCTGGGGAAGAGAATTCCAAAGACTAATGACCCTCGGACAGAAGAAATTCCTCTTCATCTCCATCTTAAAAGGGAGAACCTTTATTTTGAAACTATGCCCCCTAGTTCTAGATTCCCCCATGAGGGGAAACATCCTCTCAGCACCTACCCTGTGTTATGACCGCTCAGGACAAAGACCCAATCAATATATATAATGCTGATCGCGGTGGGAGCAACGCACTGTCAATTCAGTCCCGTTGCTCCACAGGTTGCATCATATTTCTTTAAGCTTACCAAATCAAAGAAAAAAGCAGCCCAATTGAACAATCTAGTAACCCCCGAATGAAGCAAACCAAACCAGGTATCTTTAGATATCAACAAATTAACTATTTGTTTAAAAAAAACACTAAAATCTTAAACACTACTAAAATAAACCGATATCTAAAGACCTTATAACTTCTTATTTAAAAATCTACCTCCCACATTTGCATACATATACTCGGTTTTAAATTAGCTGACCGCAAAAATAGAAAAAAAAGTCTTTGCAAATTACATTCCTGATGAACAGTCTTCCAATACAACACAGTCAAAGTTCACTTGCAGTCTTACAAGGCCCAATAAAAACAGAAGGTCCTTCCAGAGATAGGGATTCAACAGTTCAGCTGTTGTAGTATCAAACTCTTTTTTTTTTAATCAACGATGAACAAGCAGATATCAATAATTTGTTGTGAAAGAAAAAAGCTTTTTTCTTATTTTTTATGGAATTAATTTGGCTTGAAGCTTTGTAGAATTTTGAGAGAAATAAAACAGCGTTTCTTCCTTCAATTGCTGGAACAGTCTGTCTCTCTGCAAACCAGTCTCAGCCAGCCAGTTTTCAATAGTCAAACTGCAACATTGAATCTCGGTGCTTGGCAACCAGAAAGCACCTTGGCTCACTGTGCCTCTGTAGAGTTCATAAAGGTGTACTGTTCTTTTTACAGATTTAAAGGCACACCGCAATATTTCCGGGGAGAGAAAAAAAACACAGGACCGTGACACCTGTCAAGCCCCCTCAGAATCTTATATGTTCAATAAGGTCACCTCTCATTCTTCTAAACTTCAATGAGTATAGGTCCAACCTGCTCAACCTTTCCTCATAAAACAACCCCTTCATCCCAGGAATCAGCCTAGTGAACCTTCTCTGAACTACTTCCAATGCAGGTATATCCCTCCTTAAGTAAGGAGACCAATACTGTACAATTGTAGCAAGACTTCCCTACCTTTATACTCCATCCCCCTTGCATCCATTTGCCTCCCTATTTACTTGCTGTACCTGCCTGCTAACTTTTTGTGATTCAGGTTGGACGACACCCGGATCCCTCTGTACCGCAGCATTCTGCAGTCTCTGTCCACTTAAATAATATTCTGTTTTTCTATTTCTCCTGCCAAAGAAAACACCCTCATATTTTCATATTATACTCCATCTGCCAGATTTTTGCCCACTCACTTAATACATCTATATTCCTTTGCAGACTCTGTGTCCTCCTCACAACTTGTTTTCCTATCTACCTTTGTATTGTCAGCAAATTTGGCTACAATAGACTCAGTTCCTTCATCCGAGTCATTTATATAGATAGTAAATAGTTGAGGCCCCAACACTGACCCCTGTGGCACTCCACTAGATAGTTCGCCAACCTGAAAATGCCCCATTTATCCCAACTCTCTGTTTCTTGTTAGTTAGCCAAACCTCTATCCATGCTAATATATTACCCCCAGCTCTCATCTTGCGTCTCTTACCTTTTATGTGGCATCTTATTGAATGCCTTTTGGAAATCCAAATACACTACATCTACTGGTTCCCATTTATCCTCCCTGATTATTACATCCTCAAAGAGCTCTAAAAAAATTGTCAAACACGATTTCCCTATGTTGACTCTGCCCGTTTGTATTATGATCGCCACTATTCAAGAAAGGAGGAAGAGAGGAAACAGGGAACTACAGGCCAGTTAGTCTGACATCAGTCATTGGGAAAGGGCTGAAATCAATTGTTAAGGAAGTCTTAACAGTGTACTTAGAAAAATCATAGTATGATCAGGCAAAGTTACAATGGTTTTATGAGAGGAAAATCATGTTTGGCAAATTTATTAGAGTTGTTTTTTTATTCATTTGTGGGATGTGGGCATCACTTGCCCATCCCTAATTGCCCTTGAACTGAGTGGCTTGCTAGACCATTTAAGAGTCAACCACATTGCTGTATGCCCAGAGAATTAGCCTGGGGTCTGGATTACTAGTCTAGTGACATTACCAATACGCTACCGCCTCCCCTTCAAGGATGTAACCAGTAGGATAGATAAAGGGGAACCAGTAGATGTAGTATACCTGGATTTCCATAAGGCATTTGATAAGTTGCCACATGAAAAGTTAATAGACAAGAAAAGGGCTCACTGAGTTGGGGACAATATATTAGCATGGATAGAGGACTGGTTAACAGACAGGAAGCAAAGAGTAGGCATAAATGGGGCATTTTCAAGTTGGCAGGCTGCAACTAATGGACTGCCACAAGGATCAGTACTGGGGCCTCAACTATTTACAATATATATCAACAACTTAAATGAAGAGACAGAGAGTAATGTATCTAAGTTTGCTGATGATACAAAGGTATGTGGAAATGCAAGCTGTGAGGACACAAACAAACTGCAAAGAGATATCATCAGGTTTAGTGAGTGGCCAACAAGATGGCAGATGGAGTATAATATGGGATAGTGTGAGGTTATTTACTTTGGTTGTAAGAATAGAACAGCAGAATATTTTTGAAAAGGCATGAAACCTGTAAATGTTGATGTTGAAAGACACTTGGATGCACTCACACAAAGAGCACAAAGTTAGCATGCAGGTACAGCAATCAATTTGGAAGGCAAATGGTACAGGGCGTAGTGGTAATGTCATTAGATGAACAATCCAGAAACCCGGGCTAAAGCTCTGGAGACATGGGTTCAAATGCCACCCTAGCAAATAGTGAAATTTGAATTCAATTAATAAAACTCTGGAATTAAAAAGTTAGTCTAATGGCAACCATGCATCAATAGTCATAAAAACCCACATCCCACAAACAAATAAAAAAACAATTTTGGCCTTTAGTGCAAGGGGATTGGAATGCAAGAATAAAGAAGTCTGCTACAATTATACAGGGCTTTGAGGAGATCACACCTGGAATACAGCGTGTAGTGTTGGTCTCCGTATTTAAGGAAGGATATATTTGGATTAGAGGCAGTACAGCAAAGGTTCACTAAATTGGTCCCTGGGATGACAGGGTTGTCCTGTGATGAGAGGATGAGTAAATTGGGACTATACTCTCTGGAGTTTAGAAGAATGAGATGTGGTATCATTAAAACTTAGAAAATTCTGAAGGGGCTTGACAGGGTAGGGGCACTGAGAGGTTGTTTCCCCTGGCTGGAGAATCTAAAACACGGGGGCACAGTCTCAGGATAAGGGAACGATCCTCTAGGATGGAGATGAGGAGAAATTTCTTCGCTCAAAGGGTTGTGAATCTTTGGAATTCTCTACCCCACAGGGTAGCAGCTGTTCCATCGTTGAATATACTTAAGGTTGGAATGGACAGATTTGGTCCTTCAGGGAATCAAGGGATATGGAGAGCAGGCAGGAAAGTGGAGTTGAAGCCCAAGATCAGCCATGACCATACTAAATGGTGAGGCAGGCTCGATGGGCCGTGTGGTCTACTCCTGTTCCTATTTCTTATGTTCTGATTTTCCACATGTCCTGTTACTACTTCCTTCATAATGGATTCCAGCATTTTTCCAATGACAGGTTAGGCTAACTGGACTTTAGTTTCCGGCTTTCTTTCTCCCTCCTTTCTTGAATAGGGGTGTTACATTTGCGGTTTTCCAGACCACTGGGACCTTTCCAGAATCTAGGGAATTCTGGAAGATTACAATGAATGCATCCACTATCTCTGCAGCCACTTCTTTAAAGACCTTAGAATGCAGGCCATCAGGTCCAGGGGAATTGTCAGCCTTTAATTCCATTAATTTTCCTAGTACTTTTTAATGAAAGGACAAGTCTCTTATCCCAGGAAACAATAGAAAAAATCTTCCCTGTACCACCTCCAGGGCAAGTGTATCCTTCCTTAGATATGGAGACCAAAATTGTGCACAGTACTCCAGGTGTGGTCTCACCAAAGCCTTATACAATTGTGGCAAAACTACCTTGTTCTTTTACTCCAGTCCCCTTGCAATAAAGGCCATCATGCCATGTGCCCTCCTAATTGCTTGCTCTACTTGCATGCTAACATTTGGGTTCCTTGTATGAGTACAGCCAAGTCTCTCTGAACATCAACATTTAAAAGCTTCATCCCTTTGAAAAAATATTCTGCTTTCCTCTTATTACCAAAATGAATACCCTCACACTTTCCAAGATTTATAGTTCATCAGTCATCTTGTTGCCCACTCACTTAACCTGCCTATATCTCTTTGCAGCCTCTTTGTGTCCTCACAGTTTACATTACCACCTAGCTTTGCATTGTCAGCAAACTTAGATACATTACTCTTGGTCTTTTCGCCTGAGTCATTAATATAGATAATATAAAAAAAAGACAGAAGCGCAAGGGGAGAGCCAACTGTGTAACAGCCCCGACAAACAAATTTTTCTGCAGCACCTGTGGAAGAGTCTGTCACTCTAGAATTGGCCTTTATAGCCACTCCAGGCGCTGCTCCACAAACCACTGACCACCTCCAGGCGCTTAACCATTGTCTCTCGAGACAAGGAGGCCAAAGAAGACATTAATATAGATTGTAAATAGTGGAGACCCCAGCAATGTTCCTTGCGGCCCTCCACTAATTGCAGCCTGCCAACTTGAAAATGCCTCATTTATCCCTACTCTCTGCTTCCTGTCTGTTACCCCATCCTCCATCCATACTAATATATTACCCCCAACTCTGTGAGCCCTTATCTTGCATATTAACCTTTTGTGTGGCGCCTCACGTTTGGATATTCAAGTATACTATATTACTGGCTCCCCTTTAACTACCCTACTACTCACATCCTCAAAAAGCTAATTTGTCAAACATGATATTCCTTTTGTAAAACCATGCTGACTCCGTCTGAGCATACTATGATTTTCTAAGTGCATTGTTAAGATTTCCTTCATAAATCGATTCCAACATTTTCCCAATGACTGACGTCTGGATAACTGGCCTGTAGTTCCCTATTTTTTCTCTCCTACTTTTCTTGAACAGCAGTGTTACATTTGCTAACTTCCAATCCGCTGGGACTACTCTACAATCTAGGGAATTTTGGAAAATTACAACTATGCAGCCCTTATCTCACTACCTCTTTTAGAACCCTGGGTTGTAGGCCATCACAGCCTGGGGATTTGTAGGCTTTTTAGTCCCTAAGTTTCTCTAATACTTTTTCTCTGCTGGTATTAAGTCCCTCTTTTTCTTATATCTAATTTGTGTCTTCTACTGTGACAGACAGACATAAAATATTTGTTCAATATTTCTGCCATTTCCTCATTCCCCTGTCATTCTCCTGTCTCTGCCTATAAGGGAACAAATGTTTACTTTAGCTACTCTCCTCCTTTTTATGTACTTGCAAAAGTTCTTACAATCCGTTTTTATATTCCTGGTTAATTTACTCTCATTGTCTAACTTCTCTTTTTAATCAATGTTATGGTCACCTTTTGCTGGTTTCTAAAACTCTTCCAATACTCAGGCTTATTACCATTCTTCACAACATTATAAGCCTCTTCTCTTAATCTAATACTATCCTTAACTTCCTTAGTAGGCCACAAAGGAACTTTCTCACTGTGATTTTGATTTTTAATGATTTTTTGTTGAACATTTTGAATCATTTCTTTAAATGTTTCCCACTGTTTATTTACTACCATATCTTTCAGTTTATTTATCCTATCAACTTTAGCCAGCTTTCCCCTCATACCTATATAATTGGCTTTGTTTAAGTTTAAGATTGTTTTGGACTTGAGTATATCACTCTCAAACTTAGTATGAAATTTAATTGTATTATGATCAGGTTTTGCCAGAGGATCTTTTACTATGAGATTACTAATTAAACCTGCCTCATTACACAATACTAGATCTGAACTAGCTTTATCCCATGTTGGTTCCACAACGTATTGTTCTAGGATGCTGTTGCGAAAGCATTCTACAAACTCATCTTCTTGCCTACCTTGCCAATTTGAATTGTCCAGTCTATATGAGATTAAAGTCCCCCATAATTATTACATTGGGCTACATTTTAAGAGCCCGCCATCGCTCTCAGTAGCGAACTCAAAAAATGACGGCCCGCACGCCTTATTTAAATGGCCGGGACAGCTCGCCTCCACCCCCACAATCACATGGAGGGGGCAGGCTGTCCGACACCAGCAATGGCATCAGTTGCCTGTGCGCAGGCACTGGCGCCATTTTGTAAGGGCAGCCAACACTGCCAGCAAATTTGATGTTTTAAAATTAACCCCCACCCCAAAATTTACAAAATAAAATTGTAACGCCCCTTTCCAATGCCTCAAATAAAAATTACAGTAAGTTTTTTCCCTCCCCCCCTCAAAACACATACCTTTGAATTCCAAATTGCACCCCTACCACCACCCCCTCCCCCCCAACCCAGGACTGCACAAAGTTGAAAGTATACCCCTTCCCACCATCCCCTACACTGATGATACTTATTTGACGCCTACCCCCACCCCACCAGTGTCACACCTGCTTTCCCCAGATTGGGAATTGAAGGTGCAGAAGTACCTGCCGCTGCACCAAAGATCACAGCGGGCCTGGAAGAATCAAGGTAAGTTGATTTAAATTTATTCATCTTATTAATTTCAATATTTAAATCCAGGTCCCGTCGCCCAGTGGCAGGGGGGCGCCACACAGCCTCACCGCCACTGGGAGGATCGGGTTGGGCTTTCCCAGCATCGGCCTCTGTGGTAGGCCTCTGCCGCAACCATCTTCCGGCTCCCCCCGCCATGGAGCCAGACGTCGTGGGCCTGGTAAAATCCAGCCCATTGCTTTTGTTAGAGACTCCGATTATTTTTTGCTTAATGCTCTGTCCAACAGTATAACTACGGTTAGGGGGCCTATAAACTACACTCGCCAGCATTTTCTGTCCCTTGTTATTCCTAGTCTCCACCCATACTGATTGTACTTCCTGATCTTCTGAGCCAAGATCCTTTCTTACTACTGTCCTTATGTCATTCTTTATTATCAGTCCTACACCTCCTCCTTTTCCATTCCACCTGTCTTTTCGAAATGTTGTATACTGTGCAACATTCGTTTCCCAACCGTGGCACCTTGCAACCATGTCTCTGTAATGGCGATTATATCAAACCCATTTATCTCTATTTGTGTCGCTGGCTTGTTTATCTTGTTACAAATGTTTTGTGCATTCAAAGAGCCTTTGATTTTTTTTAAACCACTATTCTTTACATGGACCTTATTTGCTGATGCACTATTACCATCAAACAGTCTGTCTCTTCCGGTCTCAAAATGCTTGTCTTGACCCAAATTGCTATTCTGCTCTATCGTCCTTCACCTGAACCCTCCCCTCCTCCTTTTAGTTTGAAGCCCGAACCCTAGTTATACGATACACCAGGACACTGAGCCTTTCGCCAGTACTGATGCCAGTGCCCTATGAATCAAAACCTCTTCTTCCCACACCACTCTTTGAGCTGCATGGCTAATTCTCCAATCTTCTTGAACTTATGCCAATTGGCACATGGCTCAGGTAACAATCCACAGACTATTACCTTTGTGGTTCTGCATTTTAATTTGGACCCTAACTCCTCAAAACTCTCTCAGTAGAACATCATTCCTAGTTCTATCTATTTCGTTGATTCCTACGTGGACCACAACAACTGGATCCACCCCTCCCACTCCAAGTTCTTCTCGAGTCACAAGGAGATGTTCTGAACCCTGGCATTGGGCAGGTAACAACTTACAGAACTCCTGGTCACGGCTGCAGAGAACATATCTATTTTTCTGACTATACTGTCCCCTATCACTACTACATTCTTTTCACCACCGCCGCCCGCCAATCCACCGCCCCCCCCTCCAACTTGAATGGCCTCCTGCACCATGGTGCCACGGTCAGTTGACCCATCCATCCTGCAGTCCTTGTTCTAATCCATACAGGTACCTCATATGTATTGGTCAAAACCAAGGGCTGAGGCTCTTCCATCACTATATCCTGGATCCCCATACTCGCCTGAATGCACAGCAGTTATTCATTTTTCCTCTAAAGGGGAATCACTACTCAGGTTCATAGTACCACTGTGATCATTCATGTAGAACCTTTAACATTGTAAAATCACAAAGCATTTCACAAGAGCGTAATCAGACAAAAATTGACACTGAACCAAAGGAGGAGATGTTACTCCAGGTGACCAAGAGCTGGGTCAAAGAGGTAGGTTTCAAGGAGTGTCTTAAAAGAATCAGAGTGTACTCCAAGTGCATATTGGAAGTTCTCCATTTATTTTTATGGAAGCTGGGAACCAATCCAGAGGCATCTAAGCTGGGAAAATTAGAATTGCCTGTGTTTGTCTGCTGGGACTAGCTGAAATGGTGGGACCCCATTTTGCAGCAATAAATAACTAAACAAAATATCTTCTGCTAATATTTAATATCTGACTTACTTTTTCAATTACTTTGTATCAAAAGTATTTCCTCTTCATTAACCTCCAGAAAAGCACACACACCAAAGTGTTTCCAACAGCAGTCATCTTTATAGCATATACAAATGAGGCTGATGATTTAGTACCAATCTGTGCCAAATAGCAGATGGCTATTTTTTGCGTTGTATGAGGACTAGTATGAGAAAATATAAACGTATTTCACACAGAGCTAACAGAGAGCAGAAACATCCCAACAGGGAGGACAGATTTAAATTTAGGCCCCAGAAAAGAAAGGAATCAAGAACTCAGTTATACTGCAGTTAGCAGAGAGTAGAGAGTGCTTCCTCTGGCTACAACTGATAGTAAACCATGGAACGACCTGAAATGTGACCAAGCAACTTGCTTACAAAAACTGGAATTTTGAAAGAAAATGTCAAAAAGCAGGAAGTGACAAAACATGAGATAACACAGAAAAGTAAAATATGACCCTTCTTATTTGTGTTCCAGTGTATGTTTTACAAAAGTGGCAACAAAACGTGCAATTTTACCACCTTTATGCTAGCTGCCAAAAAGAGGCATATTTTAAACTGGTGACAGATTAAGAGATGATATATGGAGATAGGTCGCAGATCAGCCATGATCTCATTGAATGGTGGAACAGGCTTAAAAGGTAAATAGCCTACTCCTGGTCCTATGCCCCTACTTAAATGTTACTAAACGTGTTATTTATTTTGTAACTGCTTGTTGGAAAAGTCAACACAGGCGAAACATATGGACCAGTTTCTTTAGATCGCCTCTGACTCTAAAAACTCTAAAGTTTATCAGTTCTGAGCAAACACATCACAACAGAATTTTGGAGAATATGCACTTGATGCAATGGTTCTGAGCCTGAACAATGGGTCTTGCATTGAAAAGAAGACCGAAACAGGCCAAACCAACACCCATGATAATTTTTTTTATTCATACATGGGATGTGGGCGTCACTGGCTAGGCCAGCATTTATTGCCCATCCCTAATTGCCCTTGAGAAGGTGGTGGTGAGCTTCCTTCTTGAACTGTTGCAGTCCTTGGGGTGTAGGTACATCCACAGTGCTGTTAGGAAGGGAGTTCCAAGATTTTGACCCAGTGACAGTGAAGGAACGGTGATATAGTTCCAAGGCAGGATAGTGTACAGCTTGGAGGGGAACTTGCAGGTGGTGGTGTTCCCATGCATATGCTGCCCTTGCCTTTGCAGGTGGTAAAGGTCGCTGGTTTGGAAGGTGCTGTCGAAGGAGCCTTGGTGAGTTGCTGCAGTGCATCTTGCAGATGGAACACACTGCTGCCACTGTGCGTCAGTGGTGAAGGGAGTGAATATTGAAGGTGGTGGTAGGGATGCCAATCAAATGGGCTGCTTTGTCCTGGATGGTGTCATGCTTCTTGAGTGTTGTTGAAGCTGCACCCATCCAGGCAAGTGGAGAGTAATCCATCACACTCCTGACTTGTGTCTTGTAGATGGTGGACAGGCATTGGCGAGTCAGGAGGTGATTACTTGCTGCAGAATTCCCAGCCTCTGACCTGCTCTTGTAGTACCGTATTTATATGGCTGATCCAGTTCAGTTTCTGGTCAATGGTAACCCCAGGATGTTGATAGTGGGGGATTCAGCGATGGAAATACTATTGAACATTAAGGGGAGATGGTTAGATTCTCTCTTGCTGGAGATGGTCACTGTCTGGCACTTGTGCGGCACGAATGTTACTTGCCACTTCTCAGCCCAAGCCTGGATATGTCCAGGTCTTGTTGCATCTGGACATGGGCTGCTTCAGTATCTGAGGAGTCACGAATGGTGCTGAACATTGCACAATCATCAGCAAGCATCTCCACTTCTGACATTATGTTGGAGGGAAGGTCATTGATGAAGCAGCTGAAGATGGTTGGGCCTAGAACATTAGCGTATCAAAGGTAAAGTCAACTATTCAGTGACATCAAACTTATTTCCAACCAGAGCAAAAAGTCAGTTGGTTAGAATTCATAATGTATTTTAAAATCTCAATAAAAGAACTGATGAAAAGATGAAAGACTATATAAAGAGATTATGCTGTATTTTACCATCTTGTAAAGAGAAATAACTATTATAAATTAGGGCAAAAGCAATAATTACAGCAAAGCTCCCTAAATTTAATCATTTAAACAACTAAATATACTATAACACATTTCAATGTTTTGGCCGAATCGGAAAATCGTGTGAATTGTCAAGTATAATGGGGCAGTTTTCCATACTTGATTCCAGATCGACAACGTGTATGTAACAGCGTGTTATACAGACTGAAGTTTTATATCACATTGTTATGCCCTCACAATCCCCCATCCCCAGACACAAACAAATGCTTCTTGAAGGCCAAGTAAATTTCCGTATCACTAACAAATAAATACAAGTCTGCTTCAAAAACCTATGGCTGGAAGAGAGAATCAAATCAAGGCATTTATTACAGATCATCCGTGTTCACACCGCAATGAATGGATAAGACTTATCAACCAACCCATCAAAACTGTCGGCGAGACATTGGTCATCTCAATTTCTCTGCCCCCCTCACTCACTCTAACCTGTCCCCCTCTGAACTTGAGGCACTCCGTTCTCTCAGGTCTAACCCCGACATGGTCATCAAACCTGCAGACAAGGGTGGTGCTGTTGTTGTATGGCGTACCGACCTCTACCTCGCAGAAGCTCAACGCCAACTCACAGACACTTCTTCCTACCTCCCTCTGGACCATGACCCCACCACCAAACATCAAGCCACCGTCCAAAGGACTGTCACTGACCTCATCTCCTCAGGAGATCTTCCCCCTACAGCTTCCAACCTCATAGTCCTGCAACCCCGGACAGCCCGCTTCTACCTCCTTCCCAAAATCCACAAACGGGACTGTCCCGGCAGACCCATTGTGGCAGCCTGCTCCTGCCCCACTGAACTTATTTCTTCCTATCTTGACTCTATCTTTTCTCCGCTGATCCAGTCTCTTCCCACCTACATCCTTGACTCTTCTGACGTTTGCATTTATTTCATTTCATCTTAGTTTGTTCAGTTTGCTTACCCACTGTTTTTTTTCATGTTTGCTCTTGCTGCTGTTCAATATTCAGTCCGTTAACACCTATTCTGTACTAATGCTTTGTCTTTCAACACACCATTAACATATTGTTTGCCTTTGCTCCATGACCTTTTGGTCAGCTATGTGGCCTTGTCCAATCAACACCTTCTCCTTTGTTATCTCTTGCCCCACCCCCACCTCAGTTGCTTATAACCTGTAACATTTTTAATATTTGTCAGTTCCGAAGGGTCACTGACCCAAAACGTTAACTCTGCTTCTCTTCCCACAGATGCTGCCAGACCTGCTGAGTGGTTCCAACATTTCTTGTTTTTATTTCAGATTTCCAGCATCCGCAGTATTTTGCTTTCATCAAAACAAGTGATTATGTTTACCAAGCACTTGGTCAATCACAGCAACTTATCACCACGTTCAGCTCTCTGTCTGTATTTCATTTGTAATTCCAAAATAATGCAGCCTTGTACTTTTTAGACAACCAATCAGCGCCGTTAATGCAGAGAAAAAGCGATTCGAAGTAAACAGGCCCATTTTCCTCCGTCTGCTCTAAACCTACAGATAAAGCTGATTTCTGGACGCTCCAATTAACTGCAGATAATACAAAAATCACTGCACGCCTCTTCTTGACCTTATCTTGCAACGGTTAGGCCTTTGCGATACTACAAAACGTGTACAGAACAGATGCAAAAATGAGCACCCATAAATAAATGTACTCCACATAATCATGATACAGCTGTCGCTAACACTACTGAATATTGATAATTAGGGAATTGTTAAGGAGAATTCATATAGGGCAACCTCTAATTTCAACGCTGTCAATAAATATTTAATATTTTAGCATTTATCTACCTCCGTTTTAAGAGGGGGTAAATACGAGTACATGTATAGTACATGATTGCAAATCCTGACATTGACACTGATACAATCTCGCGATTCGACAAGGGATAATGACAGACACATGGGAAAAGGTCTTTCCTTGGAAGGGGAACAAACCAGTGAACTTCATGGGCTTTAATTTGAATTCAGATGCAGCAAGTGAAGAAATAGGTAAAATTAAAATAACGTCCTCATTTTAAAAGATGACATTTGTTTGTGTTTGTGTGTGTGTGTGTGAGAGATGATGTGGGAGGGAGGGAGGGGGAGGGGGGGGGGGTGATGCCATTCCAAAGGCCGTGCAGTTTATGGGCTCTGGATGTGGGAGGGCCGCCTGTCTCTCTGCTGCATTCCCCACTATTGACTGCTGCATTCCCGCATCCTGCGCCCGGGACACGGAGGCTCGTCGGCGCGCCACCTACCTGTGCCGAATGCCTTCGCGACCAGCCACGACAGGCTACAGGCGATCTTCGCTCTGGAAAAGTCATAATGATCGAAAGCTTTGATGGCAGGGACAATGAAGGTCTTCTTCATCTCCCTGGCCGGTTCCGCCGCGTCGCCCATCATAAAGCCGGTGCTGGCTGCCTGTTTTCCTCTCCCTCCCACTGATCACCACTGTCTTTCACTCGGCTTTGCGGTCAGGAAAACCCTGCATGATCCACGGCATCCTTGAGAAAGTGTCCGCTCCTTCGAGTGCCTTTCAAAATCATCCACCAGCTTTGAGGTGCGGAGGGGAAGGAATTGGGTTTTTTTTCTGCCGTGTGAGACGTTATAAAAATATCTCTCTTTTTTTGGCTTAAATGCGAAGAGAGCTTGTCCCGACCCCGGCTGCTTCCAGTCACATCCCAGCAGGTTAGGGACGAACCTCCCTGCCTTTTCCCCCTTTTCAATGCTGCTTTACCAACAAGCCGGGACTCGCTGCTCCCGCTCGCCAGTCCCGGCCGCTCCCATCCTCCGCCTCAGCCTCCTGTCACTGCGCTGCTGCTGTTGCTGCTGCGCCGTGCCCGCGCACTGCGCGCTCCCGCGCCAGCCCTCCCCCAATGCGCGTTCCACGTCGGGCTCGCGCACTCCAGCTGCATCTTTGTTGGTGATCTTTCACACACACAAAGTTACATGTACCTATCATTCCCATCGCTGCATTTCCTGAGCTCTTACTTTGGGGCTATCTTTCATTACATGTGTTTTTCTTATATGAAACCCAGAGACCTTCAAAATAATCAATGAACGTACTAACTGCAACACATTTCAGTTTCATTCATTTTCAATAACAGTTACTTGGTGTTTTGTTGAGCCGCAAGCCCCCAACTTTTCCTTTTACAAACTCTCACCACTGGAATAATTTCTATATATTACGTGTGTGGTTTTGTTTTCTGAGGGAGTTGATATCACATTTGATTTTCCGACGGTTTTGGATCGTTCACCTCGGGTAATTTTAAATTTGCTTGAAATCAATCAAACAACAATATTGGGGGCCATATAATGAAGGCGCTGTAGTGAATTATACAGCCAATAGCAATGGGAGTTCATTAAAAGCACTATCTCCAACGTGCCTCATCCACGCACAATGGAACTACATTGGGGCATCTTCGCCATGCTGATGCAAATTTCCTGACTTTGATCTATGTTAAAACTACATATCCAAAGGGTACAGATCCTGCTTGAAACTATTCATGGAAGTATTTCAGCCATGTTTAGACAATTCATCAGTTTACTTCAATGTTGAAGCACCATAACAGTAATTCCGGATAGCGGGGATGAACAAAATAAAACATTCATTTTAATTCTATTTTAACCTGAAGTTTAAATTATTGTCCTGCTATGGTAATATAGCTATTAATATATTATGCGAACTTGTCAGTAAACACAGGACAATCTATGAAGATCTGGAATTGTAATTTTGAATGTAACCTCCGAACTAAAGTGACGAAGTTGTGAATGAGTATGCGACTGACGTATAAATCGTATCCCACAAATCTTTGTAATATAGTCTGTTTACACCATGCACTAAAATTAGTTCAAGTTAATTAGGTAAAGATGTAAATAAAATATGTTTAATGGTGCATTGTATTCAACTGTGGTTTGTTCCCAGGGCACCTGAAGGCACATGGTTACTCACTAAGTTGTTGTTTATCGTAGGTTTAGAATGTTTATGGATTAAATATTTCGGCATGTAATCAAAACCTTTTTAGAAAAAATACATCTTCATGTGACATAATTATTTTTTAAATTTAAAATATGTACAATTCAAGGGTCTGGAAATTGTATCTCAGACAAAGAGTAATGACTCTTTCGCCCTCTGCCAAAAACCGTGAGTTAAAATTCACATTTTCTTTAGGGAGGAAAGGTTTTTTTTATTTTAGTTATTTTGCTTGTCTATTTTGATTAAAGGAAACAACAAACAAACATAAACTTACAATTCAATGCATATAGTGTTCAGTTAACTCTTTCATTATTAAGATGGTTTGTTTCATTTTTAAGGGAATAATTCACTTGTAACAAAATTGTATCAAGATTAAAATTGTGACACAAATTCTCTGCTGCCCAGTTCTTCTAATCATAATTTTATTGATAATGAAGAGAGAGTATCATCATTATTTCCAACTTGTTAGATAAACAAGTACTAAATCATGAAACATAGAGGAGAAAATTAAATTGGTTGTAAATGGCCTCCTACAATATCCCCAATATATTAAAATGTATATAAGAGCATGGGTGTGTCAGTTGGCACCCAATTCACATTCACATTGTGGACAATATATTGAAACAAAAATGTCAATAAAAATCAAAAATATGTTTTAAAAATAAATTATGGAACATGTTGCACAGAAGGTAACTATCTAATTTTGCCACAAAATTTTGTAAAGTACTTAAATGTGAAGGAAAGTCAAATCGGAGTATTTTCTATTCATTCAAAGTATTCCCATCAATTAAGCTCAAAGCACCAAAAATCAATTGCCTCTCATGAAATAGTATTAGTTTTCTGGCCTCATAGAAACATAATACTCTACTTCTCTTCACCTGTTCCAGTGATGTCAATTATGGGGAAAGTCCAAATACGACCTTATAATGGCTCTATTTATTACAAGGGAGACCAATATCTTAGACCAATTTAGAACCATTCCACAGACTAACTTGAGAAAAATACCGAATACATTTTTATTTAATTATTGTTCAACCGTGCTTACAACCGGAAAAATGCACAAGGATGCATCAAGGGTCAAAAATTCTGCTTAATAAAAATACACAAATTAGATACATAAACCATGGCAACAACATCTGTAGTAAGTGTCTGCGGCTTGAGGAGCTTCGGCTCAGCATAGATGAGCTTGAGGTCAAACTGCAGACATTGCAATGCATCAGGGAGGGGCTAGGTTACCCGGACACTTTGTTCCAGAAGGCAGTCATACCCCATAAGATAGGGTCGGTTGATTTGGTCAGTCAGGCAGGTATGGAGATCGAGATGGTGGGAGTGCAGCAGCCTCAGCCCTTGCAATTGAGCAACAAGTTCAAGGTTCTTGCAGCTTGTATGGACAGGAGCAAGGGCTATGGTGTGGATGAGCAGACTGGCCATGGCACCATGGTACAGAAAGCCAGTCAAGCAGGGGGAGCAAAAAGGAAAGTTGTGGTAGTAAGGGACAGTATAGTGAGGGGGATTGACACTGCTCTCTGCAGCAAAGAGTGAGAGTCCAAAAGGCTGTGTTGTCTGCCCGGTGCCAGGGTTCAGGTCATCTGCTCTGGACTGGAGAAAAACTTACAGTAGGAGGAGGAGGACCCAGTCGTTGTGGTTCATGTAGGTGCCAACAACAAAGGCAGGACAAGGAAAAAGGTTCTGCATAGTCAGTATGAGGAGCTAGACACCAAATTAAGAAGCAGAACCTCAAAGGTAACCTCTGGATTATTACCTGAGCAACATGAAAATTGGCATAGGGCAAATAAGGTTAGAGAAATGGATGTGTGGCTCAAAGACTGTTGTGGTAGAAGTGGGTTCCGGTTCATGGGGCACTGGCACCAGTACTGGGGCAAGTGAGGGCTGTACCGTTGGGGCAGTCTACATCTGAAACATGCTGGGGCTAGTGTTCTAATGAGCTGCATAACTAGAGAAGTAGAGAGGGTTTTAAACTAAATGGTGGGGGCAAAGGATCAAATTTGGGAAGATGTGGGAAATTTAAGAGTAGAGTCAAGGCAAGAAAGAAAGGTATTAATATGGGAAAAGATAAACAGTCCATGACAGGAAGGGACAGCGAGTACAAATCTAAGACTAAATCAGCAGGTAGGGCTAGAGGTTACAAAAATAATAAAAGGACAAAACTAAATGCTCTGTATCTGAATGCAGGTAGCATTCAAAACAAAACAGATAAACTGCGAGCGCAAATAGAAATAAATCAGTATGATCTGACAGCCATTACAGGGACATGACTACAGGATGACATAGATTGGGACATGAATATTGAAGGCTACATGACATTTAGGAAGGACAGGAAGCTAGGAAAAGGTGGAGGGTGGCACTATTAATTAATCATGGTATTCACACAATAGAGAGTATCGTGCTAGGTCCCCACCTGCCAAGAATGAGGCACATCAATTTTGTTATGAACATTGATGTTTAACTTTTATTGGAGCGAGGAAATAACTTGTTAAACAGATCAGCCGTGGTTGTAAAATAACATTTACATACCAACAGACATCGAAGGTGAGGAAGTGCATTCCAGGGCCTGCTAAGGAGGATACAATCCACAAGGGCCCAGGACTGGTTAGACCAGCTGGTCACATGACTACCTGGTTGTTCCAGGGTTTTCTTTTGAACTAGCCAGAGAGTTTGAATGCAGAAAGTCTGTTTGCTCCTGAACTGAGAAGATCCCCCCCTATCTGCTCCCATCTCTTTCTCTCAAGCCTCTGAATCCACTGAAGACACATGAATCCCAAGAGTGAAAAGTCTCCTACAGCAAACAAGGTTTAAGAAGAATATTGGGCACCAACGAAAAGCAAGATCCACCTACAATCAAGGGCTCTACAGTGAGCTCGAAGAACCGTAACAAAAACTCTTCAGACATTGCCTCAAACTTTTCCATTTTATTTTTCTTCTGCTCTTTTCTGTCTCTATTTGCATGTGTGTATCACGTATGCATGCTAGCGTGGGTGCGTCGTGTATCTGTAGGCATTAACCAAATTAGAGTTTAAGTTCAAGTTTAATAAATTTCAACTTTTCTTCTTTAAACCTAAGAAAACCTGTTTGTGCTGGCTTCTTTGCCTTATAATTGGAAAGCGGTGAACAAGGATCCACCAAGGGGGGAGCTGAAAACACAGTGTGTTTAAAATTAAACCCTGTTACACTAAGACCAGGTGAAGGCTGAGAGGGACTTCTAGACACCTTTCTCACCTGGTCATAACAAGAGGGATGACCTAAGTTCAGGAAACTAGGATATAGAAGTGGTTTGGGTAGAGATGAGAAATGATAAAGGCAAAAAGTCAATTGTGGGGGTGGTGTACAAGCCCCCTAACTGTAACCACGCAGTAGGACGGGGTATAAAGTAAGAAATAATGGGAGTTTGTCAGAAAGGTATGGCAATAATCATGGGGGAATTTTAATCTACATATTGATTGGAAAAATCAGATGGGCAAAGGTAGCCTAGATGACGAGTTCATAGAATGTTGTTGGGATGGTTTCTTAGAACAGCACACTCTGGAGCCAACTAGATCTGGTATTGAGCAAGGAGATAGGATTAATTAATGATATCATAGTGAAGGCACCCCTAGGCAGCAGTGATCACAATATGGTTGAATTTTACATTCAGTTTGAGGGAAAGAAGAGTGGGTCTAAGACTAGCATTTTATATTTAAATAAGGGCAATTATAAGGGCATGGAAGTAGAGCTAGCTAAAGTGAACTGGCAAATTAGGTTAAGGGATAGGTCCATAGAGCTGCAGTGGCAGACATTTAAGGCTATATTTCAGAATACACAGAATAGATACATTCCAATGAGAAAGAAAAATTCCAAGGGGAGGACCCACCATCCGTGGTTAACTAAAAAAGTCAAAGTTCGTATCAAACTGAAAGAAAAAGCACATAATTGCACAAAGATGGGTGGCAGGTCAGAAGATTGGACAAAATATAAAGAACAGCAAAGAATGACTAAAGGATTGCTAAGGAGGGAAAAATTAGAGTACGACAGAAAGCTAGCTGAAATATAAAAACAGATAGTCAGAATTTCTATAGATATTTGAAAAAGAAAAGTTAACAAAGTGAGTGTTGGTCTTATAGAAAGTGCATCTGCGGAATTAATAATGGATAATAAGGAGATGGCAGATGAATTGAACAGGTATTTTGCACAGTCTTCACTATAGAGGATACAAGTAACATCCCAGAAATAGCTGTAAATCAGGAAATGGAAGGGAGGGAGGAACTCAAGAAAATTACAATCACCAGGGAAGTGGTACTGAACAAATTGTTGGAGCTGCGGTCTGACAAGTCCCCAGGTCCTGATGGACTTCATTCTAGGGTGTTAAAAGAAGTGGCTAGTGAGATAGTTGATGTGTTAGTTGTAATTTTCCAAAATTCCCTATATTTGGGGAAGGTTCCATTGGAGTGGAAATCGCAAATGTGACTCATTTATTCAAAAAGGGAGGGAAACAGAAAGCAGGAAACTACAGGCCAGTTTACTTAACATCTGTCATAGGGAAAATATTAACAGCTAACATTTTAAAGCTAAAAGTTAAAGACGTTATAGCAGGGCACTTAGAAAGATTCAAGGTAATCAGGCAGAGTCAACATAGTTTCGTGAAAGGGAAATCATGTTTAACCAATTAATTAGAGTTCTTTGAAGAAGTAACATGTGCTGTGGATAAAGGGGAACTGGTGGATGTACTATACTTAAGTTTCAGAAGGCATTTGATAAGGTGCCACATCAAAGGTGATTGCGGAAAATAAAAGCTCATGGTGTAGGGGGGTAACATATTGGTATGGATAGAAGATTGGCTAGCTAACAGGAAATAGGGAGTATGCATAAATGGGCATTTTCTGGGTGGCAAGATGTAATGAGTGGTGTCCCTCAGGGATCAGTGCTGGGGCCTCAATGTTTTACAATTTATACTGTTATGAAGGTGTTTCCATTATTAATAATTTTTGAGAACTTGTGTTTAAAATACTGTGAGGAGATGCTGGACTTGTTTTTTTTTTAAGGGTCACTGGAAGGACACTTGGGACTTTGTAAAAAAACAATTACTTACTGGAAGAGGCAATGAAGTTACATCAACATAAGGAGCCTTGCTGGCTATTGCAGTTGTTTACAGAGAAGTCACATGTCTGGGTTTATGGCTCAAAAGTTTTGGTTTCATTTTTGGATATTGCTTGAGTTCACTTGGGGTGTAAGCCTGCTAAGAGAGAGAGAGAGGCAACCAGCTCATCCTATTCCACCACTTTGAGAAAGCCTGAGAATCCAGTGTGAGAAATAAAGAAACTGAAAAGCCTGCTAGACTAATGTCGTCTGAAGAAAACTGCTCCAAAAAGATTCCAGTGACAGCCGTCTACATATACTTGGACGCCAGGCCAAAGGACCAGCTGGGACCATTCCATATCTTATCCTTTTTCTTCAAGAATTAACAAGTATTTGGCCAAAGTATTTTTTTGTCTTTTTTGTAAAGTGATCGCTGCCGAGAAAACTTTTTTATTTTTTCTTTGACTGGTGTGTGTGCGCGTGTGTGTTGGCATTATTTTAGACGAGTATATATTTATACCTGCATATTTCAAACTATGTGCTAAAGCTTTACATCTTTATTGAATGGGTCTTGCTTTATAATACATTAATAATTTTGTTGTTTAATAAAGAAACCTGGTTGGTGGATTTTGTTCTGAAACTAATGTGGATAGAGTATATAACTAGCCATATCAGTAACTGGGTAAAACATTTAAATATATGTTGTGACCCATGGAGAATTGGAACTAGAGAAAGACAGTGAACTCATCCAGCCTCGGTCGTAACATATAATTGGGGGCTCTTGCAGGATTTGAAATCCACAGACAAATACGAATGCTGGGACTTGCTGAGGTTAAGGCTGATTAAGATTTTTACGGTTAATTTTGCTATCCATATTGAAAATCAAAATGACTTTGTCAGTTGCTACGACCTTTCTGGAGAGGGAGATTTATCCCTGAGTGATTTGCAAAATTTAACCAAGGCTAAGCTAATAGCATTGGCAGTAAGGTTGGAGATAGAGTTAAAATCAGGCTTGAAGAAAGCAGACATAATTGAGGTAACAGCACGATGTTTGAAATTGGAAAAAGGAAAAGGCAATCCAGATGGTAATTCAGTTGAATTTGCTAGAATCAGATGCAGATAAAGCAGCTTGAACAGGAAAAAGAAATGAGAAAACTTGAACTTGGAAGAGAAGAAAAGGAAAAAGAAAGGGCATTTCATAGGGAGCAGGAAGAGCAGCAGGAGAGAGAAAAGGAAAGAGCATTTCATAAGCTGGAACTAGAATTGCAAAAGGAAAAACAAGAGAGGCAGGAGAGAGAAAGGATAAGAGAAAGAGAAGAAAAGGGAGTGAGAAAGGGTATTCCAATTAAAAAAGCTAGAACTAAAACCAAAGGATGTCCTTGACTCTGGGGAACGTTCTGAGGAGGAAGAATCTGACTCCAATCCAGGACCCAGCCCTCCCAAAGTTTGAGGAAAGGGATGTAGTGGCTTTCTCATTTCTTTTGAAAAGCTAGTTAAACAGATGAGGTGGCCACAAGAAAACTGGACACGGCTCATGCAAAGCAGGTTAATAGCCAGAGCTCATGAAGTTTATGCTATACTTTCTGAGAAGGCTTTGTAAGATTATGACTAGGCAAAAAAGGCTATTCTCGCTGCTTATGAGTTGGTCCCCGAAGCTTACAGGAAGAAATTTCAAAACCTCTGGAAACAGCTTGGGCAGAATTTGACAGGGTAAAGCAAGTTAACTTTGATCGTTGGATGCAGGCACTAAAGGTACAGGCTGCGTATGAGACCCTTAGGGAAATAATTCTCCTGGAAGAATTTAAAAATACACTCCCTCTGTTAGTAAGAACCCAATTAGAGAAACAGAAGGTTTAAAAAGACAGACAGGCAGCTGAGATCGCTGATGATTACGAGCTTGTCCACAAGCCCAAACCCTATTCCCGTCATCCCACAAACCTGAGAAGGATAGAAGGTGGGAGGTGAAAGGAAGGCAAGTAGCCAGGGACAAGAAGGTACACCTGGGTACGCCCCAGGATCTCCTCCTCAAGCCAGAAAGGAAGGTGCTTAGGATGGAAGTGAGGTCCAAAAGCCTAAGTGTTTCCATTGCCACAAGGTGGGACACCTTAGTGCAGAATGCTGGAAGTTGCAGGGTAAACCCATGGGACTTATTGGGGTGCTTAAGGCCAATGTAGAGAAAGGGGCCCTAACTGGGAGAATGACAGATCAGGCTGTAGTTCTAACTGCAGCTGTAAGGCCAAGTACAAAAACTGCTGTGAGTGTGGGGGACATGAACAAGATACCTGAGAGCTATTGGGAATTCTTGTCAAAAGGAAAAGTAACTTCCTCCCCCTCAAGTGAGGCAGGTAAACCTACAGTTATTCTTAGGGATACAGGAGCCACCTCATCTCTTTTGCTGGGGAAAGGCATGACGTTTCCACCAGAGAGCGCATTAAATGCTAAGGATTTAGTGAATGGTATGGGCAGGGTTTATATACCATTACCTTTGTATCAGGTGCACATGGAGTGTGACCTAATGTCTGGAACGGTAACTGTAGGAGTTGTCCATTGTTTGCCTGTAGACGGAGTTGACCTACTCCTGGGGAGATTTGGCAGGAGTGAAGGTAGTAGCTTTTCCAGTGGTCACAAAAAAACCATGTGAAGTCAAGGAGACAGAGAAGTTGCAGGAAAAGGTCCAGCAATTTTTCCTACATGTGTAAGCAAGTTCCATTGTTGGAGGTCAAATTGGCACCACAGACAGATATTCGGCTAACTGAAACTTCCTTTGGGGATTTGGATAATCTGAAGGAAATGTTCAGTAAGTTTTCTCTGATCAAGGCTCATCAAGCGGATCCAGAGTTAAATAAAGTGGCACAATCAGCTCAAACCAAAGCTGAAGCAAAGGGCGTTCCAGAAGGCTACTATATTAAAAATGGGATTCTGATGAGGAAGTGGCGACTTCCTCACACACCTGCGGACGAAGAATGGATGGTGGTTCACCAGATAGTGGTACTGCCCAAGTATTGCTGGAAAATATTAAGGATAGCCCATGAAATTCCTATAGCAGGACATGTGGGGATCCAGACGACGCAATCATGTATAAGTCGACATTTTTACTGACCAAGTCTTTACATGGATGTGGTGCAGTCTTGTAAAATGTACCAGATTGTGGGAAAGCTGCAACCTGCCTTAAAACCGGTACTTCTAATTCCCACACCAGTTTTTGGGGAACCATTTAGTAGGGTGTTGGTAGACTGTGTGGGACCTTTACTGTAAACAAAAGCAGGACATCAATATTGTATTCATTATTATGGATATGGTTACTCGGTTGCCAGAGGCCATTCCCGTGAGAACAATTTCTGCTAAGGTAGAGGTAGAGAAGAAAACCTAGTTCTTCACTCGATATGGATTACCGATTGAGATCCAGTCGGATCAAGGTTCCAATTTTATGTCTAAAGATTTTCAGGAAGTTATGTGTAATCTGTGTATAACACAGTTAAAGTCCTCAGCATACCACCCACAGACACAAGAGGCTTTAGAACGGTAACATCAGATCCTCAAAACGATGATCAGGGAATACTGTCTGAATATCCCCATGACTGGGACAAAGGGTTGGAATTTCTTTTGTTTGTCAACAGGGATTCACCTGGTTTTAGTTCTTTTGAATTAGTTTATGGACATGAGGTAAGAGGTCCTCTAATGCTAATCAAAGAAAGGTTTTTCGAACAGAGGGACGAATCTTCCGTCTTAGATTATGGATCCGTGTTCCGGGAACGGCTCGCGAGAGCCTGCAAAGTGGCTCAGGAACACCTGAAAGCTTCCCAAATAACCATGAAGAAATGAGCAGACAAGCATGCCAAGACCCGAACATTTCAACCAGTGGATAAGGTGTTAGTATTACAGCCTTTACAGGGTGAAGCACTGAAAGCATGGTTCAATGGGCCATATAGAGTACTCAAAAGTAAATTATTTCATTGACACCCCAGATCGCCGGAAAAAGAATCGGCTGTGTCACATCAATATGTTGAAACAATATCACTGCCGGAGAATGATAAGCAAGGTATGTCAGGTAGTAAGGACAGTGAAGGATGAAAATGAAAGTGAGGATGAGGCACAAGGAGGCCTAGACAATTCCCAAATTGAACCTCCTACTATCCGGTTTGCTAACAGTAAATTGTTAGAGAGATTAGACATTATGCTTTCATATTTAGATGCAGAACAATGAGAAGACCTAACAAGGCTACTCACAGCATTTAAAGGAGGCTGTAGGGACAAATCAGAATGTACAACCTTAGCCATACATGATGTGGATATAGGTGAATCCTCTCCTATAAATCCTTATTTCTTAACTGCAGAGAAATAGGCCAAGGTGAAAGCAGAAATGTTGGAAAACCGCCTAGTTGAACCCAGTCAAAGCAGCTGGAGTTCCCCAGTCATGTTATCTGGCATAAGCCAGATGGTTCAACTAGATTTTGCATAGACTACAGAAAGGTTAATGGAGCAATAAAGGCAGACTCCTACCCAATTCCTCACTTGGATGACTGTTTTGACAGAGTTGGCAGCGCCACATTTCTTAGTAAAATAGATTTGTTAAAGGGATACTGGCAGATTCATTTAACACCCTGAGCTAAAGAAATATTGGCCTTTGTCATACCAGATGGTCTTTTCCAATGCTGAGTGATGCCATTCAGGTTAAAGAAATGTCCCAGCAACTTTCCAGAGACTAATGAACCAAGTGATAGCCAGTGTTTCTAACTGTGGGTTTACCTTGGTGGTGTGCTGGTATGCAGTTACACTTGGAAGGACCACTTGCAACAACTAGAAGCTCTGCTTAAAATGTTACAGTTGGCTGATTTAATGATAAATCTTGCCAAAAGTGAATTTTCAAAAGCATGGGTAACCTATCTAGGGCATATAGCAGGGCAAGGACATATGTTGCCAAGAACAGCAAGAGTACAAGCATCGATGGAGTTCCCTGCCCCTAAGACAAAATGGGAAATCATGAGGTTTTTGGGGATGTGTGGTTTCTGCCGCAAGTTTGTACCAAATTTCAGCACTATTGCTGCTCCGCTGATGGATTTGCTGCAAAAGAAAACCAAGGTAGTTTTGTCAGGAGAGTGCCAAGGATCTTTTGAGAGGCTGAAAGCAATTTTGGTCAATGAACCAGTGTTGGCTGCCCCAAATTTCACTAAGCTCTTCAAGGTAGCAATGGATGCTGGTGACCTGGGGGTAGATGTATTCCTGTTACAAGAAGATGAATTGGGCATAGAAAGCCCAGTGGGATACTTTTCCAAAAAGCTCAATCGACACCAAAAGAGATACTCGACAGTGGAAAAAGAAACCTTGGATTTACTACTAGCTCTTAAACATTTTGAAGTATATGTCCGCCACAACTACAGAAAGTCACTGGTGCATACTGATCACAAACCCCAGCCTTTGAGGAAAAATTCAAAAACCAGAATGCTGGATTATTTTGATGGAGTTTACTAATGCAGCCCTATTACTTAAAGATTATCCACATTGCAGGAAAAACAATGTTTTGGTTTCGTTTTTGGATATTGTTTAAGTTCAGTTGAGGTGTAAGCCTGCTAAGAGAGAGAAGCAACCAACTCATCCTATTCCATCTCTTTGAGAAACCCTCAGAATCCAGTGTGAGAACTAAAGAAACTGACACAGCATTTCTCCTGAAAAGCCTGCCAGACTAATCCTCGATGTTGCCTGAAGAGAACTGCTCCAAAAAGATTCCAGTGACAGCGGTCTACATGTACTTGGACACCAGACCAAAGGGCCAGCCAAGACCATTCCATATTTAATCCTTTTTCTTCAAGAATTAACAAGTATTTGGCTAAAGTTTTTTTTGGTCTTTTTTGGTAAAGTGATCTCTGCAGAGAAAACTTTAATTTTTCCTTAACCAGTGTGTGCGTGCGCACACGTGTGTGTTGGGGTTATTTTGGAAGAGTATCTATTTATATTTTCATATTTCAAACTGTGGTGTTAAAGCTTTGCATCTTTATTGAATGGATCTTTTTTATAATAAATTAATAATTTTGCTGTTTAGTAAAGAAACCCGGTTGGCAGATTTTGTTCTGAAACTAAGGTGGATAGCGTATATAATTGGCCATATCGGTAACAGGGTAAAACATTTAAATCTATGGTGTGACCAGTGGAGAAGTGAAACTAGAGAAAGACAGTGCATTCCTCCAGCCTTGGTCATAACAATAAAAATGTCTTGAACGAAGGGACCAAAGGTATGGTGGCTAAATCTGATGATGACACAAAGATAGAACTACAGAGCCATAGGAAAGTCACAGCACAGAATGAGGCCATTCAGCCCATCATGTCTGTACTGGCTGAAAAAACTAGCCTCCCAATCTCATCCCACCTTCCAGCCAGGTCTGTAGCCTTGCAGGTTACAGCAATTCAGGTGCAGGTTCAGGTTTTTTTTAAATGAGTTGAGGCTTTCTGCCTCCACCACTGATCCGGCCAGCGAATTCCAGGCACCTGCCACCCTCTGGGTGAAAAAGTTTTTCCTCATGTCCCCTCTAATCTTTCTACCAATCACTCTAAATCTGTGCCCCCTGGTAATTGACCTCTCCGCTAGGGGAAACATTTCCTTCCTGTCTACTCTATCTAGGCCCCTCATAATTTTGTATACCTCAATTAAGTCACCCCTCAGCTTTCTCTGTTCTAAGGAAAACAACCCTAGCTGATTCAATCTTTCATCATTGCTGCAATTTTCAATCATTTGCAACATTCTCCTCTGTACTCTCTCCAGAGAAATTATGTCCTTCCTGTAATGATAGGTAGGAATGTAAGTTGTGAAGAGGACATAAGGAGGCTACAAAGGGATATAGATAGGTTAGGTGAGTGGGCAATGATCTGGCAATTGGAGTATAAGTGGGAAAATGTGAAATTGTCCATTTTGGCAGGAAGAATAAAAAAGCATATTATCTAAATGGTGAGAGATTGCAGAGCTCTGAGATGCAGAGGGATCTGGGTGTCCTAGTGCATGAATCGCAAAGGGTTAGTATGCAGTTACAGCAAGTAATTAGGAAAGCTAATAGAATGTTATCATTTATTATGAGAGAAATTGAATACAAAAGTAGGGAGGTTATGTTTCAGTTATACAGGGCATTGGTGAGACCACATCTGGAGTACTGTGTACAATATTGGTCTCCTTATTTAAGGAAGGATGGAAATGCATTGGAAGCAGTTCAGAGAAGGTTTACGAGATGAATACCTGGAATGGGAAGGTTGTCTTATGAGGAAAGGTTGAACAGGCTAGGCCTTTATCCCCTGGAGTTTAGAAGAGTAAGAGGCGACTTGATGGAAACATATAAGATCCTGAGGAGTCTTGACAGGGTGGATGTGGAAAGGATGTTTCCTCTTGTGGGAGAATCTCGAACTAGGGGTCACTGTTTAAAAATAAGTGGTCGCCCATTTAAAACAGAGATGAGGAGAAATTTTTTCTCTCAAGAGGATTCTGAGTCTTAGGAACGTTCTTCCCCAAAAGGCGGTGAAAGCAGAGTCTTTGAATATTCTTAAGGCAGAGGTAGATAGATTCTTGATAAGAAAGGAGGTGAGAGGTTATCAGGGGTAGGCAGGAATGTGGAGTTGAGGTTACAATCAGATCAGCCAATGATCTTGTTGAATGGCAGAGCAGGCTTGACAGGCCAAGTAGCCTACTCCTGCTCCTAATTCATATGCTCATATGTTCATATGTAGAAGAATTGGAGAAACAATTGCACCTGTAATGTAACCTAGAAGGATGCTTTGTATTTGCAGTTCTATTCAATGGGTAGGGATAAGTAATTTGCCTCCCCACAGTTCCTCGCCTGATGGTCTGGAATGTACTGTGTGAAGAAGTATCGGTCAGAACTTTCATCCTAATAACCAGCTCCCACTGGGCACTTGACCATTTCAGTACGTATTTTGGGGGTAATTTTTAACTTTTGCCAAATATAAAATGAACAATATAGGTCCAGCTGTTAATTATGCATCATTCTGACTTTCCTTTCTATTGAAATTAATGGAAAGGAAAATCAGAGAGAGATGTGCAATGGCAATCTTATCTGATACCACCCACTTTACACTATTGTCCAAAGATAAAATCACCCCCACGGTGTGTAACTCCCCACCAGAATAATGAAATCTATGTCCAACCTTGATATTGCTGAAGAAGAAGATGGGTCCTGAGGAATGTTTTGAAATGGGGAGGGAAGTGGAGACGTAAAGCTTTGGGGTGAGAACAGAAAAGTACAGGAATTAGGCAACATAAAGTAAGGCTGCCAAAGGCAGAGGAAATTTTGGGAAAGTGAATGAGGTCAGAGGCAAAAGATCAGATATTTCAAAGGTCAGGGGTGTTTGCAGAGTAGGAGAAGACTATGGGGTTATGGAGGGGAAGAGGGTGAAGGGGCTTAAAACTGACAAGAATTTTAAATTTGAACCATTGGTGGACTAGATGCCAGTCTAGGTCCGTGAGGACAGGGCAATGAACATGTGGAAATTGATGCGGGATAGACTAAACCAGCAGAGTTTTAAATGAGCTGGGGTTTGTGGAAGTTGATGCATGGGAGCCTGACATAGAGAGCATTAAAGACGTCAGGTCTGGAAGTAATGATGGCATGAATGAACGTTTCGGTAGCAACCTAACTGATGGCCAAGATTTCATGAGTCCCGCGGTGTTCGCAATGGCGGAATCAGAAATTGGCGTAACTTGCGCTTCCGCCAGTTTTCCTGTTTCCCACACACTTTAATATTTAAATGAACCGTGTGGTGATGGGTACGGGGAACAGGTGGGATTCTGCGGAGGGGACAGCCTTTCATTGGTGGAACCTGCTGTCACTGGGCCAAGCACTATGATCACCATGGCTATAAAGCATTCTGTGCTTGCAGTCTCAAGGATCAGCAGCCTTTCAGTCATAGTCTCTGCATAGGAGCCTGAAATCAAGCTTGAAATCAATCCAAAATGCTTTTTACCTCCCTTATTTTTTGTAATGTTCACATCACTTACTTTATTTCTGCAGCATCACAAAAGAATATGTCAGCCAGTAGGCAGTTTCCCACCCCATGGGTCAGTGATGCCTCCCTGCAGGTTCTCCTCCAGCCCGTCAGGGAAAGGCAGGAGGTCCTGTTCCCTGCAGATGGAGTGTGAAGACTCTCCCACCTGACCAAAATGGCCTGAATGGAGGTAGCAGAGGAGGTCTAGAACCGTGTGGTCACTCATAGAACCTGGGTACAGTGTTGCAAATGCATCAATGACGTGCTCAGATCGGCGAGGGTAAGTGGTCTTGGTGATGCAGCTCTATCGTTTTTCACCCTGGCTCTGTCTCTTTAAGACAGAGAGCAAACAAGGCATGCATTGCATTGTGTGAGCAGCCTCGGTGCCAAACACTAAATGATTTTGTGCAAAGTTGACAATTGGCATTTTTGATGTGCTTAGATGCGTTGTGCGAAACCCAGTCCTGAATGACTGATGTCGATGTATGTTTACAATGGCATCTTTAAAAAATCTCATTCAATTTGTACTGTCTCCTGCAGGACAAATGCACCCACAAGCGGCGCCAGCAAGCCAAGACAGGAGGAGGTGTCGCTGACATTAAAGTTTTGACACCGGCTGAAGAGGAGGCTGCACAAATAGCAAGAGAAGAGGGAGGCAGTGCAATATCAAATGCTGAGGCAGAATCCTCAAGGCATAAGGATGAAGTGTCACCTTCAGTCTTGCAGCTAAATGTGCACACCCAATGAAAGTTTGCAAACTCATGCGCAGCCGATGCTTACTGTGCCTCTGTCTGTGGTTCCACTGCAGGTGCCTGCACATGAGTGTCTGGAAGCCATGAGACCCAAGACTCCTCCTCTGGGGAGGAAGAGGAAGCCAATTCCCCAGAGGGTGCACCGTCACCTGCCTCTTCTTCCACATCCACCAGCGCAAATACATCCACATAGTCCACAGAGGGATTAAGATTAGAACCTGGGTCACAATCTGGTGTGCATGATACAAACATGTCCCAGCAACTGAGGGAGCATATTCCAAGTCTTTCTTGTTAGAAGTGCGGTATTATGGAGGTGGATGTAGGTGACCTTTGTGATAGAGAGGATGGGGGAGGGGGGTGGTGGGGGCGGGTGTGCAGGTTCTCAACTCAGAGCTGAACAGAAGGCTGTGAACAGTTTGCTGCAGCCTGAGAAAATGGCTGGGGAGGTTGATGGAGTCAGCAGTGAGAGTGCACAATCTGTTGTGGGGTCTGAAGATGATGGCTTCAGCCTTCTCAATATTTAACTGGAGGAAATTAAGGCTCATCTAAACTGGATTCTGGACAAGCAGCCTGACAGCACAGAGGTGTTTGAGGGATCAAGATGAAGAGATAGAGCAGAATATCACTGCATGCATGCAAAGTTGAACACTGTAGCTTCCTAGAAATTTAAATGTAAACTTGGACAAAATTTTATAATAGAACCTTTTATCAAGATGCAAATATCACTGGTGGAAGGGATTGGAAGGGATATTTTGGCTCGTGTTGACACAGACTCAGGAAATCAGCAGCTTTACTGCTTTCATTCATCACTGGGGCAACAGAGGAGGCAAGAAGAAAGGACAGAGTCCAGGAAAAGGTGTGGTTCCTGATGAACTGTACAGCTTCCACAGTAATTATAAACCGGAAATGTTTTTATTGAAGTTTAAAAGAAACGGGCAGATATTGGAGCCTTGTGTACAATACCAAAGACACATTCTCACATCAGAGAATAATGTGTTTTACAGCTCATGTTCTCCTTGAGAATCTCTCCAGGAATGAATGTGGCAGGCTGTCATTTAGGTGTTGCCTTACACATTATTTTGCTAAGTAACTTTTCAGTTTAATTCTTTCAAACTAGAAAACTCACAACAGAGCTTCAATTATCTGTCCTTCTCTTGATGTCAGTTTGGATCAGTTAGCAGCACTGTCGCTTGAGTCAGAAGATTGTGGGGTCAATTCCCACTCCAGAACTTGAGCACAAAAGTCTAGGCTGACACTCCAATGCAGTACTGAGGGACTGGCAGCCAAGAGGTGCTGTTTTTAGATGAGATGCGAAACTGAGGCCCTGTCTGCTCTCAGAGGTAGACACAAAAGATCCCATGGCAATATTTTTAAGAGGAACAGTGGAGTTGCCCCGGTGTCCCTCAATCAACATCACAAAAACAAATTATCTGATCATTATTACATTGTTGTTTGTGGGAGCTTGCTGTGCACAAACTGGCTTCCATGTTTCCTACATTACAACAGTACTCCAAAAGTACTTCATTGACCGCAGTTTAAATGTAACGCCAAGTCAAGGGGATGCCAACTAATTTGGCAGAGGGATGGGATACAGAGTGGAGGTACGGTAGGGGGTGATGCACAGTCAAATATAGAAGAGAAACTGAGTCAGTCTGGAAGGCAGAGCAAATATAGACCTGTTAAGGCACAAGTGAAAAATGCAAGGCTGGATTGCATCTATTTTAATGCAAGGAGTCTTACTAGTAAGGCAGATGAATTGAGGGCGTTGATTAACACATGGGATTATGATATTATTGCTATCACAGAGACATGATTGAGAGAGGGGCAGGACTGGCAACTCAATATTCCAGGGTATAGAATCTTCAGGCGTGACAGGGGAGGGGGTAAAAGGGGAGGTGGTATTGCACTGTTGATCAAGGAGTCAATTACTGCAGTCAGGAGGGATGATATCTTAGAAGGTTTCTCAAATGAGGCCATATGGGTAGAACTTAAAAACAAAAAGGGGGCAATCACTTTGCTGGGAGTGTACTACAGACCTCCAAACAGTCAGGGAGAAATAGAGGAGCAGATATGTAGGCAAATCTCAGAGAGGTGTAAAAATAATAGGGTAATAATAGTATGGGATTTCAACTTCCCCAATATCAACTGGGGCAGTCTTAGTGCAAAAGGCTTAAAGGGGGCGGAATTCTTAAAATGCATACAGGAGAGCTTTTGAGCCAGTACGTAGAAAGTCCTACAAGAGAAGGGGCAGTACTGGAACTAATCCTAGGGAATGAAGACAGACAAGTGGTAGAAGTGTCAGTGGGGGAGCATTTCCAGGATAGTGACCATAACTCTGTAAGATATAAGGTAGTTATGGAAAAGGACAAAGATGGACTGGAAATAAAGGTACTCAATTGGGGGAAGGCCGATTTTAATATGATAAAACAGGATCTGGCCAAAGTGGACTGGGAGCAGCTACTTGTAAGAAAGTCTACATCAGACCAGTGGGAGTCATTCAAAGAGGAAATAGTGAGAGTTCAGAGCCAACATGTACCCGTTAAGGTGAAGGGTAGGACCAACAAGTCCAGGGAACCCTGGATGTCAAGGGATATAAAGGATTGGATCAGGAAAAAAAAGGAAGCTTGTGGCAGATTCAGAGTGCTGAAAACAGTGCAGGCACTAGAGGAGTATAGAAAGTGTAGGGGGTACTTAAAAAAGTAATTAGGAGAGCGAAGAGGGACATGAAAAAACACTGGCAGGCAAGATAAAGGAAAATCCTGAGGCATTTTATAAGTTTATTAAGGGCAAGAGGATAACCAGGGAAAGAGTAGGGCCCATTAGGGACCAAAGTGGCAAAATGTGTGTGGAGCCAGGGAACATAGGTGATGATTTTAAATAATTTCTCTTCATCTGTGTTCACTATGGAGAAGGACGGTGTAGTTGTAGAGATCAGGGAAGGGGATTGTGATATACTTGAACATATTAGCATTGAAAGGGAGGAAGTATTTGTTTTAGCGGGTTTAAAAGTGGATAAATCCCCAGGCCCAGATGAGATGTATTCCAGGCTGTTATGTGAGGCAAGGGAGGAGATAGCAGGGTCTCTGACACAAATTTTCAAATCCTCTCTGGCCACACGAGAGGTACCAGAGGACTGGAGGACAGCGAATGTGGTACCATTATTCAAGAAGGGTAGCAGGGATAAACCAGGTAATTACAGGCCAGTGAATCTAATATCAGTGGTTGGGAAACTATTGGAAAAAATTCTGAGGGACAGGATTAATCTCCACTTGGAGAGGCAGGGATTAATCAAGGATAGTCAGCATGGCTTTGTCAGGGGGAGATCATGTCTAACTAACTTGACTGAATTTTTTGAGGCAGTGACTAGATGTGTAGATGAGGGTAAAGCAGTTGATGTGGTCTACATGGACTTTGGTAAGGCTTTTGATAAGGTCTCGCATGGGAGATTGGTTAAGAAGGTAAGAGCCCATGGGATCCAGGGCAATTTGGAAAATTGGATCCAAAATTGGCTTAGTGGTAGGAGGCAGAGGGTAATGGTCGAGGGTTGTTTTTGCGAGTGGAAGCCTGTGACCAGTGGTGTACCACAGGGATCGGTGCTGGGTCCCTTGCTGTTTGTCGTGTACATTAATGATTTAGACGTGAATACAGGAGGTATGACCAGTAAGTTCGCAGATGACACAAAAATTGGTGGTGTCGTAAATAGTAAGGAGGAAAGCTTTAGATTACAGGACGATATAGATGGGCTAGTAAGATGGGCAGAGCTCTGGCAAATGGAATTTAATCCTGAGGAGTGTGAGGTGATGCATTTTAGGAGGACTAACAAGGCAAGGGAATATACAATGGATGGTAGGACCCTAGGAAGTACAGAGGTTCAGAGGGACCTTGGTGTACTTGTCCATAGATCACTGAAGGCAGCAGCACAGGTAGATAAGGTGGTTAGGAAGACATATGAGATACTTGCCTTTATTAGCCGAGGCATTGAATATAAGAGCAGAGAGGTTATGATGGAGCTGTATAAAATGCTAGTTAGGCCATAGCTGGAGTACTGTGTACAGTTCTGGGCACCACACTATAAGAAGGATGTGATTGCACTGGAGAGGGTGCAGAGGAGATTCACCAGGATGTTGCCTGGGCTGTAACACTTCAGCTATGAAGAGAGATTGAAAAGGCTAGGGTTGTTTTCCTTGGAGCAGTGAAGGCTGAGGGGAGATATGATTGAGGTATACATAATTATGAGGGGCATTGATAGGTTAGATAGGAAGAAAGTTTTCCCTTTCGCGCAGGGGTCAATAACCAGGGGGCATAGATTTAAGGTAAGGGGCAGGAGGTTTAGAGGGGCTTTGAGGAAATTTTGTTTCACCCAGAGGGTGGTTGGAATCTGGAACGCACTGCCTGAAGAGGTGATAGAGGCAGGAACCCTCACAACATTTAAGAAGTATTTAGATGAGCACTTGAAATGCCATAGCATACAAGGCTATGGGCCAAGTGCTGGAAAATGGGATTAGAATAGTTAGGTGCTTGATGGCTGGCACAGACACGATGGGCCGAAGGGCCTGTTTCGGTGCTGTATGACTCTATGACTTAGCGTGCAGCAGCAATAATGTCAGCAAGCAAATAAAGAATAAATCACATTGAGTACTCACACACAGCAAACCAAGAAGTTAAAAGCACTTAATATCCTTCAATTTTATTTTAAAATTTAAATTTTAAAATACCGAACTCAATGATTTTAATTGGATTAAGACAGAGGCTGAAATAAAGACAAAGAAACCAAAAGAAATAAAAAAAATGTGGATTTTTATCATTGTGGAGAAATTCAACAATCCACAAATATGAAATTTGTTTTCCAGGTTGAGTGAGGGCATTTAGCAGTGATTCTGAAGTTAGTACACTGTTAAAAGCCAAGATACACCTCATTCAAAACGGTGTAACTTTTTCAAAGGTTTTTATAACGAGGTTAACAGCGTAGAAGTGGAAGCTTTTGTCAAATCATGATTACAATGGAGATTGCAGTCTGTGGGAACGTCTACATGCACCCTATGGACGAGCGTAGAATCACTGACAGCAACTTCCGGATTTCCATGTTATTCTGCATGTGTGGACTCCAGACATGGCTGCCAGTTTCAGTGAAGTGTCAAGCTAGGCCCCCACCTGCCAAGAATGAGGCACATTAATTTTGTCATGAACACTGATTTTAAACTCTTAGTGGAGTGAGGGGAGGACTTGTTAAACAGATCAGCTGTGGCTGGAAAAGACATTTACATATTAACAGACAGTGTTTGGAAGGACAAAGCAGCCATTCCCTGATGCATTCAACCCACAATGGACTTTTGATCACCAGAAGTTGAAGGTGGGGGAGCTCGCATTCCATGTTGACTGCTAAGATGGCTGAATACACAAACGGACATGGTCAAACCAGCGAGTCACAACACTAACCTGCTGGGCAACTTGAGTTTTTTGAACTTGTACAGTTTGGGCAGAAAGCTGTTTGCTCCTGGACTGAGATCTCTCTCCTGTCTGCTCCCATCTCTTTCTCACAAGCCTCTGAATCCACTGAAGCCACGTGAACCCCAAGAGAGAAAAGTCTCCTACAGCGAACAAGGTTTAAGAAGAATACTGGGCCCCAACGAAAAGCAAGATCTACCTACAATCAAGGACTCTACAGTGAGCTTGAAGAACCGTAACAACTCTTCCGATATTGCCTCAAACTTTTCCACTTTATTTTTCTTCTGCTCTTTTCTGTCTCTATTTGCATGTGTATCCGTAGGCATCAACTCAACTAGAGTTTAAGTTTAATAAATTTCAACTTTTCTTCTTTAAACCTAAGAAAGCCTGTTTGTGCTGGTTTCTTTACCTTATGATTGGAAAGCGGTGAACAAGGATTCACCAAGGGTAGCTAAAAACATTGTTTAAAATTAAACCCTGTTACAGTAAGACCAGGTGAAGGCTGAAAGGGAACCCTAGACCTCTTTCTCACCTGGTCGTAACAGAAGCATGACTTTAAAAGCCGACAGTTTTGCTGTCATTACCATCTCAAAATCTGGGCATTATATCCATTATGAGTATTATTTGCTGCTTTATTACCCTAAATCTGATGGAAAGCATTATTTTGTATCATAATACTGCATTATTTTCATTTTGAAACAGAATAAAACTCAAAGCAGGAATTGGCCAAAACAGCTGCCAAGCCCTGGTAATCTACAATCAAAGCACAGGTAGCTCAGCTCAATTATACTCATATTTCCTATTGATTGGTTAGTCCTTTTTGAGTTTTGTTGATTTGCAGATTTGGAAAAGGCTGCTTTGAGTGCTGTTCCTTCATTGGTGCTAAGTTGGAACACCAAGATCAAATATCAGCAACTTGAGATACGTGAAAATTAATATATATGTGAAAACCGATTTAACCTTTAACATATGACTCCTCCAGCAAATTGTACACATCTAATTGTCCCACCAAGACCAAAACAGCTTGGGCACCTGCTTTAAGCCTTTTGTTTAGTGACCACTGTTACAATTCAAAACTGAATAGGGGAAATGCATTGTCGTTCTCTGTGTTCAGTCCCAAATCCTGTGCCAGTCATTCCAAAGAAAGTGTCAGTGTGGAATATCTCACTGTATGTGGAAACTTATGATGTGGCCTGAGCATGGGATAATTTTTCACCGATGCCTTGAAAAGTGTATTTGACACTATTTGAAATAAAAATTGTCTGATAGCCATCACCCAAAAGCAAAATTACATCCATCTTACATCATTTACATCACCTGAAACATTATATATGGAATTTTGGTCAGTGGTGAAATCTTGGCCTGGATGATTCTACTTTGTTTTTTGTAGTCATTAAGTAGTCATTGGGTGAAGCAGGCCTTACAGAGGCACCACTGGTTGAGGGTGTGCCATTAGAATAACAAACATCCCAATGTAGTTTCACTTGTGCATGTGGGCATAGCTATTTAAAGTGGAAAAGTTGACACAAGGTAAAAACATGATAACACAAAATAAGCTCTGTAGAAAGGAACCAATGTTTTAATATATTACAGACTTATAAATTGCAGTTGATATTATTTGTCTATTATCTCAACTTCAAATTCTTGTGTCCCAGCTTTTTCAGTAAAATATAAGTTTTTAGATTTCATTTAAAACATTCTCTGGTACATACGGCCCGAGGGGTTTTACACGGATTCCAGCCTTTGGTGTACTATGGTGGAGGGTCCTAGACTACGGCCTTTCCCCACTGAGCCTTTGTGCAGCTGCCCCAAGGTTCAGTGTGTCCCTCAGCACATAGACGAACAGAATGGTTACAGCATAGAAAGGGACCATTCAGCCTGTCATGTCCATGCTGGCTCTCTGCAAGAGCAACTCAGCTAGTCCCATTCCCTGTAGCTCTGCAAATTTTTCTCTCCAAGTGCTTATGAAATTCCCTTTTGAAAACCACAATTGAATCTACCTCCACCACATTCTCAGGTAGCACAATCCAGATTCCAACCACTTGCTGCATAAAAAGTTTTCCTTATGTTGCCATTGGTTCTTCGCTAATCACCTTAAATTGGCATCCTCTGGTTCTCCGCCATTCTGCAAATGGGAACCATCTCTATCTACTCTGTCTAGTAATCCTGGACCTTGGAATATACCAGTTTGCAACACTCGGTCGTGGGGAGCTCCTCACACTGGAAGACCAATACGTTTCCGGAAGATCAAAGAGCAAATTTCACACTCAAGAAGCTCAACACCATCCAGGACAAAGTAGCCCGCTTGGTTGGCACCCCATTCACGACCTTAAACGTTCACTCCCTCCAGCACCGATGCACAGTGGCAGCAGTGTGTACCATCTACTAGATGCACTGAAAAAAAACCCACCAAGGCTCCTTAGACAGCACCTTCCAAACCCACAACTTCTACCACTTAGAAGGACAAGGGCACCAGACGCATGGGAACTCCACAACCTGCAAGTTCCCTTCCAAGCCACACAACATCCTGACTTGGGACTATGTCGTTGTTTCTTCAGTTGCTTGGTCAAAATCCTGGAATTCCCGTCCTAACAGCACTGTTGGTGTACTTACACCCCAGGACTGCAGCAGTTCAAGAAAACAACTCACCACCACCTTCTCAAGGGCAATCAGGGATGGGCAATGAATGCTGGCCTAACCAGCGACACCGACATCCTATGAACGAATAAAAAAGTTGATGTTTGTCTCTGTGTGCCACCCATACTTTCAAACCTACATTCTCTGATTTTGATTCTTAAAATACTTATGTCTTTTTTGTTCGCCCAACTCCTTCCTACGCTTCCTGGTCATAAAGTGCAAAAATTGGAATCGAAAAGCCATTTCCTTTCCACATAAACTTTCCAGGATTAAAAATATCCTTCACAACTCTCCCAAGGGAGAGCCAGGCCAAAGGCGGGGTCATTACGGAATATTCTGCTTTGAACAATTGACCCAACGGCTGATTGCTGGGCTTCCGCTAGCTGCGGTGCGTCACTACGCACAACGTCAGTGGGGTGGAATGAGCCAATGAGGCGAGGGCTGTGGAATTCGAATGCGTGAGGCGGGCTCGCGGAGATGGACGAAGAAGGTGAGTTTTGCGTGAAGAAGGACGAAGAACCACAGTCTCGACACCGCTTCACTCTCTCCGCGCCCCCCCTTTCACCCCTCACTCTCTCCGCCCCCCCCTTTCACCCCTCGCTCTCCCCGCCCCCCCTTCACCCCTCACTCTCTCCCCGCCCCCCCTTCACCCCTCGCTCTCCCCGCCCCCCCTTCACCCCTCACTCTCCCCGCCCCCCCTTCACCCCTCGCTCTCCCCGCCCCCCCTTCACCCCTCGCTCTCCCCGCCCCCCCTTCACCCCTCGCTCTCCCCGCCCCCCCTTCACCCCTCGCTCTCCCCGCCCCCCCTTCACCCCTCGCTCTCCCCGCCCCCCCTTCACCCCTCACTCTCTCTGGCCCCCTTCACCCCCTCCGCCCCCCCCTCACCCTCTCAGTCTCTCCGCCCCCCCCCCTCAGTCTTTCCGCCCCCCCCCACCCCCTCACTCTCCCCGCCCCCCCTTCACCCCTCACTCCTCACTCTCTCCGCCCCCCCTTTACCCCTCACTCTCTCCGCCCCCCTTCACACCTCACTCTCTCCGCCCCCCTTCACCCCTCACTCTCCCCGCCCCCCCTTCACCCCTCACTCTCTCCGCCCCCCCCTTCACCCCTCACTCTGCCCCCTCACTCTCTCCGTCCCCCCCTTCACCCCCTCACTCTTTCTGCCCCCTCACTCTCTCCGCCCCCCCTTCACCCCCTCAGCCCCCCCTTCACCCCCTCAGCCCCCCTTCACCCCTTCACCCCCTCCGCCCCCCCTCACCCCTCCGCCCCCCCTCACCCTCTCAGTCTCTCTGCCCCCCCCTCAGTCTTTCCGCCCCCCCCACCCCCTCACTCTCTCCGCCCCCCCTTCACCCCCTCACTCTCTCCGCCCCCCCTTCACCCCCTCACTCTCTCCGCCCCCCCTTCACCCCCTCACTCTCACCGCCCCCCTCTTCACCCCCTCACTCTCTCTGCCCCCCCTCACTCTCTCTGCCCCCTCTGCCCCCCTTCACCCCCTCTGCCCCCCTTCACCCCCTCTGCCCCCCTTCACCCCCTCACTCTCTCCATCCCCCCTTCACCCCCTCACTCTCTCCATCCCCCCCTTCACCCCCTCACTCTCTCCGCCCCCCTTTCACCCCTCACTCTCTCCGCCACCCCCTTCACCCCCTCACTCTGTCTGCCCCCCCTTCACTCCCTCACTCTCTCCATCCCCCCCTTCACCCCCTCACTCTCTCCATCCCCCCCTTCACCCCCTCACTCTCTCCGCCCCCCCCTTTACCCCCTCACTCTCTCCGCCCCCCCCCTTCACCCCCTCACTCTCTGCCTCGGTACCCCCTTTACTTTATCTCGGCCCCTGTCCCCCCTTCACCCCCTCACTGTCACTCTGCCTCGGTACCCCCTTGACCCCCATCCTCCCCCCTCTCACCCTATGTCACTCTGCCTCGCTACCCCCTCGACCCCATCCTCCCCCCCTTCTCTCCCCCGCTTTCCCCTTCTCTCCCCCGCTTTCCCCTTCTCTCCCCCGCTTTCCCCTTCTCTCCCCCGCTTTCCCCTTCTCTCCCCCGCTTTCCCCTTCTCTCCCCCGCTTTCCCCTTCTCTCCCCCGCTTTCCCCTTCTCTCCCCCGCTTTCCCCTTCTCTCCCCCCGCTTTCCCCTTCTCTCCCTCCCCGTCGCCCTCCCCCTCGCCCCCCCCCCGTCGCCCTCCCCTCGCCCCCCCCCGCCCCGTCGCCCTCCCCCTCGCCCCCCCCGCCCCGTCGCCCTCCCCTCGCCCACCCCGTCACCCTCCCCTCGCCCACCCCGTCGCGCCCCCCCCGTCGCCCTCCCCTCGCCATCCCGTCGCCCCCCCCTGCTCCCCCCCCCGTTGCCCTCCCCTCGCCCCCCCCGTCGCTCGCCCCCCGTCGCCCTCCCCTTGCCCCCCCCGTCGCCCCCCCCCCCCCCCCCCCGTCGCCCTCCCCTGGCCCCCCCCCTCGTCGCCCCCCTCCCCCCCCCCCGTCGCCCCCCCCGTCGCCCTCCCTCGCCCCCCCCCCGTCGCCCTCCCCTCGCCCCCCCCCCGTCGCCCTCCCCTCGCCCCCCCCCCCTCGCCCCCCCCCGTCGCCCTCCACTCGCCCCCCCCCGTCGCCCTCCCCTCGCCCCCCCCGTCGCCCTCCCCTCGCGCCCCCCCCGTCGCCCTCCCCTTGCCCCCCCGTCGCCCTCCCCTCGCCCCCCCCCCGTCGCCCTCCCCTCGCCCCCCCCTCCCCGTTGCCCTCCCCTCGCCCCCCCCCGTGCCTCCTCTTAGCCCCTCGCCCCCCCCCGCGTCTCGCCCCTCCTCCCCTCGCCCCCGCCCCCGTCGCCCTCCCCTCGCCCCCCCCCCCCGTCGCCCTCCCCTCGCCCCCCCCGTCGCCCTTCCCTCGCCCCCCCCGTCGCCCTCCCCCCTCGCCCCCCCTCCCGCCACCCGTCGCCCTCCCCTTGCCCCCCCCCCGCCCCGTCGCCCTCCCCTCGCCCCCCCCCCCCCCGTCGCCTCGCTCCCTCGCCCCCCCCCGTCGCCCCCCCCCCGTCGCCCCCCCCGAACCCCGTCGCCCCCCCCCCGTCGCCCCCCCCGTCGCCCCCCCGTCGCCCCCCCGCGTCGCCCCCCCCCCCGTCGCCCCCCCCCGTCGCCCCCCCCGTGCCCCCCCCCCGTCGCCCCCCCCCCGTCCGCCCCCCCCCCCCCCGTCGCCCCCTCCCGTGCCCCCCCCCACCCGTCGCCCCCCCGTCGCCTCTCCCTCGCCCCCCCACTCTCTTCTCTCTTCCCCCCACCCGTCTCTCTTCCCCCCCCCGTCTCTCTCTTCCCCCCCCGTCTCTCTCTTCCCCCCCCGTCTCCTCTTCTTCCCCCCCCGTCTCTCTCTTCCCCCGTCCCCCCCCGTCTCTCTCTTCCCCCCCCGTCTCTCTCTTCCCCCCCCGTCTCTCTCTTCCCCCCCCGTCTCTCTCTTCCCCCCCCGTCTCTCTCTTCCCCCCCCCGTCTCTCTCTTCCCCCCCCGTCTCTCTCTTCCCCCCCCCGTCTCTCTCTTCCCCCCCCCGTCTCTCTCTTCCCCCCCCCGTCTCTCTCTTCCCCCCCCCGTCTCTCTCTTCCCCCCCCCGTCTCTCTCTTCCCCCCCCCGTCTCTCTCTTCCCCCCCCCGTCTCTCTCTTCCCCCCCCCGTCTCTCTCTTCCCCCCCCCGTCTCTCTCTTCCCCCCCCCGTCTCTCTCTTCCCCCCCCCGTCTCTCTCTTCCCCCCCCCGTCTCTCTCTTCCCCCCCCCGTCTCTCTCTTCCCCCCCCCGTCTCTCTCTTCCCCCCCCGTCTCTCTCTTCCCCCCCCGTCTCTCTCTTCCCCCCCCCGTCTCTCTCTCCCCCCCCCGTCTCTCTCTTCCCCCCCCCGTCTCTCTCTTCCCCCCCCGTCTCTCTCTTCCCCCCCCGTCTCTCTCTTCCCCCCCCCGTCTCTCTCTTCCCCCCCCCGTCTCTCTCTTCCCCCCCCCGTCTCTCTCTTCCCCCCCCCGTCTCTCTCTTCCCCCCCCCGTCTCTCTCTTCCCCCCCCCGTCTCTCTCTTCCCCCCCCCGTCTCTCTCTTCCCCCCCCCGTCTCTCTCTTCCCCCCCCGTCTCTCTCTTCCCCCCCCCGTCTCTCTCTTCCCCCCCCGTCTCTCTCTTCCCCCCCCCGTCTCTCTCTTCCCCCCCCCGTCTCTCTCTTCCCCCCCCCGTCTCTCTCTTCCCCCCCCCGTCTCTCTCTTCCCCCCCCCGTCTCTCTCTTCCCCCCCCGTCTCTCTCTTCCCCCCCCCGTCTCTCTCTTCCCCCCCCCGTCTCTCTCTTCCCCCCCCCGTCTCTCTCTTCCCCCCCCCGTCTCTCTCTTCCCCCCCCCGTCTCTCTCTTCCCCCCCCCGTCTCTCTCTTCCCCCCCCCGTCTCTCTCTTCCCCCCCCGTCTCTCTCTTCCCCCCCCCGTCTCTCTCTTCCCCCCCCCCGTCTCTCTCTTCCCCCCCCCCCGTCTCTCTCTTCCCCCCCCCGTCTCTCTCTTCCCCCCCCCGTCTCTCTCTTCCCCCCCCCGTCTCTCTCTTCCCCCCCCCGTCTCTCTCTTCCCCCCCCCGTCTCTCTCTTCCCCCCCCCGTCTCTCTCTTCCCCCCCCCGTCTCTCTCTTCCCCCCCCCGTCTCTCTCTTCCCCCCCCCGTCTCTCTCTTCCCCCCCCCGTCTCTCTCTTCCCCCCCCCGTCTCTCTCCTCCCCCCCCGTCTCTCTCCTCCCCCCCCCGTCTCTCTCTTCCCCCCCCCCCGTCTCTCTCTTCCCCCCCCCGTCTCTCTCTTCCCCCCCCCGTCTCTCTCTTCCCCCCCCCCGTCTCTCTCTTCCCCCCCCCGTATCTCTCTCCCCCCCCGTATCTCTCTCCCCCCCCCGTATCTCTCCCCCCCCCCCCCGTATCTCTCTCCCCCCCCCCGTATCTCTCTCCCCCCCCCCGTATCTCTCCTCTCTCCCCCCCCCGTATCTCTCCTCTCCCCCCCCCCCCGTATCTCTCCTCTCCCCCCCCCCCGTATCTCTCCTCTCCCCCCCCCGTATCTCTCCTCTCCCCCCCCCGTATCTCTCCTCTCCCCCCCCCGTATCTCTCCTCTCCCCCCCCCGTCTCTCCTCTCCCCCCCCCCCCCGTATCTCTCCCCCCCCCCCCGTATCTCTCCCCCCCCCCGTATCTCTCCCCCCCCCCCGTATCTCTCCCCCCCCCCCGTATCTCTCCCCCCCCCCCCGTATCTCTCCCCCCCCCCCCCGTATCTCTCCCCCCCCCCCCCGTATCTCTCCCCCCCCCCCCCCGTATCTCTCCCCCCCCCCCCCCGTATCTCTCCCCCCCCCCCCCCGTATCTCCCCCCCCCCCCCCGTATCTCCCCCCCCCCCCGTATCTCTCCCCCCCCCCCCCGTATCTCTCCCCCCCCCCCCCCGTATCTCTCCCCCCCCCCCCCCGTATCTCTCCCCCCCCCCCCGTATCTCTCCCCCCCCCCCGTATCTCTCCCCCCCCCCCCGTATCTCTCCCCCCCCCCCCGTATCTCTCCCCCCCCCCCCCGTATCTCTCCCCCCCCCCCCCCGTATCTCTCCCCCCCCCCCCCCCGTATCTCTCCCCCCCCCCCCCCGTATCTCTCCCCCCCCCCCCCCGTATCTCTCCCCCCCCCCCCCCCCCCGTATCTCTCCCCCCCCCCCCCCCCCCCGTATCTCTCCCCCCCCCCCCCCCCGTATCTCTCCCCCCCCCCCTCCGTATCTCTCCCCCCCCCCCGTATCTCTCCCCCCCCCCCCCCGTATCTCTTCCCCCCCCCCCCCGTATCTCTTCCCCCCCCCCCCCCGTATCTCTTCCCCCCCCCCCCCGTATCTCTCCCCCCCCCCCCGTATCTCTCCCCCCCCCCCGTATCTCTCCCCCCCCCCGTATCTCTCCCCCCCCCCCGTATCTCTCCCCCCCCCCCCGTATCTCTCCCCCCCCCCCCGTATCTCTCCCCCCCCCCCCGTATCTCTCCCCCCCCCCCGTATCTCTCCCCCCCCCCCCCGTATCTCTCCCCCCCCCCCCCGTATCTCTCCCCCCCCCCCCGTATCTCTCCCCCCCCCCCCCGTATCTCTCCCCCCCCCCCCGTATCTCTCCCCCCCCCCCCGTATCTCTCCCCCCCCCCCGTATCTCTCCCCCCCCCCGTATCTCCCCCCCCCCCGTATCTCCCCCCCCTGTATCTCTCCCCCCCCCCCCCGTATCTCCCCCCCCCCCCGTATCTCCCCCCCCCCCCGTATCTCCCCCCCCTGTATCTCTCCCCCCCCCCCCCGTATCTCCCCCCCCCCCCCGTATCTCTCCCCCCCCCCCGTATCTCTCCCCCCCCCCCGTATCTCTCTCCCCCCCCCCGTATCTCTCCCCCCCCCCCCCCGTATCTCTCCCCCCCCCCCCCCCGTATCTCTCCCCCCCCCCCCCCCGTATCTCTCCCCCCCCCCCCCCCGTATCTCTCCCCCCCCCCCCGTATCTCTCCCCCCCCCCCCCCGTATCTCTCCCCCCCCCCCCCGTATCTCTCCCCCCCCCCCCCCCCCGTATCTCTCCCCCCCCCCCCGTATCTCTCCCCCCCCCCCCCGTATCTCTCCCCCCCCCCCCCCGTATCTCTCCCCCCCCCCCCCCGTATCTCTCCCCCCCCCCCCCGTATCTCTCTCTCCCCCCCCCCCGTATCTCTCCCCCCCCCCCGTATCTCTCCCCCCCCCCCCGTATCTCTCCCCCCCCCCCCGTATCTCTCCCCCCCCCCCCCCCGTATCTCTCCCCCCCCCCCCCCCGTATCTCTCCCCCCCCCCCCCCCCCCGTATCTCTCTCCCCCCCCCCCCCCCCCCCCCAATCCCCAAAATAATTCTCATTCTCAATATGGCACTTCCCGCATTTTTGCTACCACAAGAGGGCAGAGATGGTGGAATCCAGAATACTTGGGTTGTGGAACTGGAAAATGTTGGTGATGGGGAGGACGGGACCATGAAAAGGATTTGAACATAGGGATGCGACTTTTACATTTTGAAGTGTTGGGGGATTGCCAATGTAGGCCAATGAACACAAGGTGATGGATGAACAGGATATGGTGTGGAATGGGACACAGGCAACACTTTAGCTGTACTGAGGTTTATGAAAGGTGGAGCATAGGAGGCTGACCAGGAGATCGATGGAAACAGTTGAGTCTAAAGGTTACAAAACTATTGGATTGTTTTGGCAGCAGATGGGCAGAGGTGTGTGATTTTACAGATGGAAGTCAGCAGTCTTTACGATGGAGAGAATATGGGGTCATGGACTCACAATCATAGAAGCAGAGAATGGTTGCAGTATGGAAGGAGGCTATTCGGCCCATCGTGTCTGATGCTCTCCAGAAGAGCAACTCACCAAGTCCCACTCTGCTCCCTGTTCTCTGTAGCCCTGCTTTTTTTTCTCTCCAGATAATTATCCAATTCTCTTTTGAACGCCTCGATTGAATTTGCCTCCACCAGTGTGTTCCAGATCCTAACCACTCGTGTAAAAAAACAAAGTTTTTTTATGTTGCCTTTGCTTTTTTTGCCAATCACCTTAAATAGGTATCCCCTGGTTCTGGATCCTTCTGCCAATTGAAAGGATTTCTCCCTATCGCCTCTGTCCAGACCCCTCACAATTTTGAACGCGTCTATCAAATCTCTTAATCTTCTCCGAGGAGCAGACCCAGCTTCTGCAACCTATCCACGTAACTGAAGTTCTACATATCTGGAACCATTCTCGTGTATCTTTTCTGCATCCTCTAATGCCTTAACTTCCTTCCTAAAGTGTGGTGCCCAGAACTACAGTAGTCCACTTCAGGCCAAACCAGTGTTTTATACAGGCTTATCATAACTTCCTTGTTTTTGTACTCTATGCCCCTATTGATAAAGCATAGGAGCGCATATGCTTTATTATCTGTTTTCTCAATCTGCCTTGCAACCTTCAGTGAATTGTGTGCATATACCCCCAGGCCCCCCTGCTCCTGCACCTCCTTTAGAATTGTACCCTTTAATTTATAGTGCTTCTCCTCGTTCTTCCTATCAAAATGAATCACTTCACACTTCTATGCGTTAAATTTCATTTGCCACTTGTCCGTCCATTCTGCCAGCCTGTCTATGTACTCTTGAAGTTTATCACTATCCTCCTCACAGTTCACAATGCTTCCAAGTTTTGAGTCATGTGCAAATTTTGAAATTGTGCCCTGTACCATTGACCAGAAACTGAACTGGAGTAGCCATAGAAATACCGTGGCTACAAGAACAGGTCAGAGGTTTGGAATCCTGTGGCAAGTAACTCATATCCTGACTCCCCAAAGCCTGTCCATCATCTACAAGGCACAAGTCAGGAGTGTGATGGAATACTCTCCACTTGCCTGGATGGGTGCATTTCCAACAACATTCAAGAAGCTTGACACAATCCAGGACAAAGCAGCCCGTTTGATTGGCACCCCATCTACAAACATTCACTCCCTCCACCACGAACACACAGTGGCAGTAGAGTGTACCATCTACAAGATGCACTGCAGCAATGCACCAATGCTCCAAACCCACGACCTCTACCAACTAGAAGGACAAGGGCAGAAAGTGGATGGGAATACCACCAGCTGCAAGTTCCCATCCAAGTCTCTCTCAGTCCTGACTTGGAACTATATCGCTGTTCCTTCACTGTCACTGGGTCAAAATCCTGGAACTCCCTTCCTGACAGCACTGTGGGTGTACCTACCTCACATGGACTGCAGCGGTTCAAGAAGGCAGCTCACCACCGCCCTCTCAAGGGCAATTAGGGATGGGCAATAAATGCTGGCCTAGCCAGCGACGTCCACATCCCATGAATGAATATGTGACATCCTTGACCCTGGCACCAGGGAGGCAACCTACCATCCTGAATTCATGTTTGTGGCCACAGAAACGCCTGCTTGTTGCCGTAACTCTAGAATCCCCCATCACTAAGCTTGTTGTTAAAATAGGATGCTGAGTTTGTGGACAGTGTGGTTCAACCAGGGACAGTTTGGGGGATGGTATCAATGGCAAGGATATGGAGGGTTTAGTTTTCCCAGTCAACACCCAGTGTTTAACTGGAACAATTTATGGCTCTTCCAAGACTGGATGTTGAGTGAGTAGTCTAACAACACAGACAGTATAGAGCTTGATAGAGCTGGGTGTTATCACTTTAGCTGTGGAATCTGGCCAAGTGTCTTTGTGTCAAGGGGCTGCATGTAGATAAGGAAATGGGAGAGACTGAGGATAGGTCTTTGGGTATTACTGAGTAATGGTGAAGGGGGGCGGGGGGAGGGTGGTGGTGGGTAAGAAAAGTTTATTACTAGAGATGTTGTGGCTATGATTGGATAGGTTAAGAGTGGAACTAAATATAGAAAATCGCACTCAGCTGGACAATGAAGGTGGATGATATGATTGACCCTGTCAAAGGCTGTGAAGAATGATGAGGAATGTGCACTGCACTAACAGGATGCTGTGGCTTGGATTAGGACTGTTTGTGCTGTGGTGAAGTGCAAAACTTGATAGGTGAGCTTCAAACATGGAGTTGGGGAAAGAAGGGTGCAAATCTTGGAGGTGACAACACATCCATGGAGAAAAAAACAAGGTTGGAAGGTAGTTTGCAAGGATGGAGGAGGCAAAGTTTTTTTTTGAAGGAGGGGTTGATAGTTTTGAAGATGAGAGGTTAGATACCTGGAGAGAAGGAACCGTTTCGAGTTTTAGCTGGCACGGGGATCAAGAATGGAAGTTGGGAGGTCACCAGTTTAGAGGGAATGGGGTCAAGGGAGCAAGAGGTGGGTTTCTTGATGAGCTCCAAGAGGGAAAATGAGAGAGGAGCTCGAGAAAGATGGGTGTTCAGGCTAGGGCAGGGAGAAACTTTAGGTGGCTTAGCTTGGCAAGCAAGGGGAGGGGGGGGAATGTAGTAGAAGCAACTGAACGGAAGGTCTTATTTGTCGTGATCAATTTGATGAGCTGCTTGCATTTGGGGCAAGGGTGAGGGATTTAAGAAGATATCAGGTAATGGAGGAAAATCTGCTGGCGGTTACGTTTTCTTTCCAAGATGATAGAGGTTTCTGTTTGAAATTTTAATTTTGTTTTGTGGTATTAAGTGGTTATTACAGACCAGCATCTGTTTACAAGCTATAAAACAGATCAGAACTTATTGTAACATTAATAGTTGTCACGACCATATGAGAAAGGGGTCCAGGGTTCCCTTCAGTCTTCACATGGTCTTAGCGTAACGTTTTAATTTTAAACACTATTTTTTAGCTCCCCCTGAGTGAATCCTTGTTCACTAGCTTCCAATTATAAGGCAAAGAAACTAGTCAAACAGGTTTTCTTAGGTTTAAAGAAAAAAGGTTGAACTTTATTAAACTTAAACTCTAATTCGGTTAACGCCAACGGATACGCACCCATGCTAGCGTGCATATGTGATACCCACATGCAGATAGGGACAGAAAAGAGCAGAAGAAATAAAGCGGAAAAGTTTGAGGCAATATCTGAAGATGGTTTTGGTTACTGTTCTTCAAGCTCGCTGTAAAGCCCTTGATTGTAGGTAGGCCTGGCTTTTCATTGGGGTCCAGTATTCTTCTTCAACCTTGATCAATGTAGGAGACTTTTGTCTCCTGAAGTTCATGTGGCCTCAGTGGGTCCAAAAACTTGTGAGAAAGAGATGGGAGCAGACAGGAGAGGTCTTCTCACTCCAGGAGCAAACAGACTTTTCTAAGTTCAAACTCTCTGTGGCTCGTTCAGAAACCCTGGACCAGCCAGTTAGTCATGTGACCAGCTGGTTTAACCAGTCCTGGCTTTTGTGGATTGTATCACCTTAGCAGTCTCTGGAATGCTGTTCCTTACACCTTCAATGTCTGGTGATCAAAATCCATTATGGGGTGAATGTGTCAGGGAATGGCTCCACAATGTCTCCACAAGCACTGTCTGTTAGTATGTAAATGTTTTTCAGCTAAGTGTCTGGCAGCCATTGTAACAGGCCTTCTCTTCTTCCCAGCAAGTTTAAAAATCAATGTTCATACGACAAAATTAATATGCCTCATTCTTGGCAGGTGGGGCCTGCATGACATAGTCTAAACTGTGTGGACTGAAATTTGATGGTTGTTACTTAAGCTGCTCTATGGGCAGAAAAAAGGAGAAATACTGATGGTTTTAGGGAAGGGAAAGATATATTCAGATGTTGGTTGCAGAGGGGGAGGAGAAATATTGATGCTGAAAAGTTCGATGAAAGGGAGGAGAGGTGAAATACTGATTGGAAGGAAGAGGGGAGGAAAAATCAGTACCAATCTACGCCAAAGCTCAGCTGTCCTTTTGATACTGAATGAGACATGCTAATTAAAGACAGCTGAGAGCTCTTTAAAGCTGCATCCTATGGGTTAATTATAGCAGATGTCCTGTTAATTGCAGAATGGGTTCTTGATAGGTTGAATGCACTTACAGTGAGTTTGTGATCCCACCATAAGTATACGTCAAGGGACAAGACTGTTACTCATTAATTTCTATGGGAAATGGAGCTGTTCCTTAGCAATGCTTATATATCCTTTTGGGTATTTTATTAATGCATAGACTCCAGAAAGACAGTATGGGAAACACCTTATGAAATAATTTAGTGAAGTTTGGCCTGTTAAACCTCTGCGTGGTCGTGTGAAGATAAAGATGTACCTTTTTTGAGGTAGTGCAAATAATTGGTTAATCTTTAATGTATAGTATGGTGTGTTTGCTACACCCTCAGCATTTCTTTTAAAACATGTAAAGGCCAACATGAACGCAGAAATATTTACTCCTATGAAAAATAATTTGGAAAAGATCTCCGTTAGCAGCAGTTATTTTTCTGGAAAACTAAAATTTCCTAGTTAGTTTATTCACATCCAGAGAGATATTGAACAAAATCTAGAATATTTGACTTTTATAAGAAGAAAATTTAGTTAATCTTTACCATGTCTTGATGATGATTTCAATTGTGTGGCTAAAATTTGAGGGGAATAGAAAAATATCTTTGCTTTAAATTCAATTTTGATTTTTTTAAAATTGCAGAATTGACACTTCTAAATTGAAACAGTCCCCATATTTTAGTCATACAACATTTAATATCAAAAGTTAATGTGAAATCTTTAGTTTAAAAGGAAGCTCTAGTCATTTTGCAAACTGATTTGCTTACTTATTTCTCAAGTGCATATCTAGATGTATATGGATCATTCACTCATTTGTTCCTGAAGTATTAAATACTGTAAAACAAAAATGAACTAATATTTATATTGTATATGGCTGGTAATACAATATCTATCTTTTAGTAAAGCTTCAAATACATTTACAGAAAATGTTGAAAACATTTGACTGCATTGTAATAGTTTTCTTTTGTCTCTTTCAGCAACAGTTTGTAAACATGTCTACATGAAAGAAAGATCCTTTGCTGCTCAGATTATTTCTGTTCTGCTTTAGATCTTTTAATTAGCTTTCATCAAAAGCATACCAAGTAAAATGCCTATTTACACCATCCCTTCCAGAGATCAAACCATGATAATTGGTGCTCTACATTCAGTGCAGCACAATCCAATCAACATTCTGGAGAAAGGAAGCACAAGATTTGGTCCACAACCTACATCCCAAGTGCAGGACCATGAGACACAAGAACAGTCAACGTTGTCCCAGGATAAAAGCAATGAGATTAATAAGACTTATGTAGTGTCAGCTAGTAAAAGAATGATAGGACCCCCTATGCCATCCAAATCTGAGGGTAGGCTGGCCCTCCAGAGAAGAAAAACTGCAGGTAAAGGAAATCCTGGTGTTCATGATACTAATATAAGTGCTGATACAGGTGAAGGAGAAAGAAGACTTACTTTGCAGCGCCGTACTAAAGCGGGTAACTCAGAAAGAGGAAATAGCATTTTGAAGGAAAATGCACAAGGCACAGTACAAAACACCTCAATGCTGGGACCAAATAATTACCTTTTGCAAACCAAATGTACCAATTCCACACGTTTTGCATCTTCAGAGCCTTCATTAGTGCAAAATTTTGTAGGTACCAGAAGCAATCTATCTACAACTGCAAAGCTGGCTTCAATTGGAAAGAAACAGGAATATTCAACAACCTCTTCCTCCCCCTATCAGACAACTTCAGTAATAACTGTTAACAAAGTGGAGACTCTAAGCAAACTATCAACAACACCTGTTAAAAGAATGGTGGCTGGTAAACCTGATGGAAATGATAACCTGCAAAAGGCTGAGAAAAAGGCTTTTAACATACCCGCAGAACAGAATTTAATTAGAAACAGGACTTTAACGACTAATGGAATCAAAATAGCAACAGTGAAACTTGGTAATCAGCAAGAAACTAAAAACCCAACTAAATATTCTGTTAAAACAATGGCCAAAGGCTTCCAAATCTCAAAACCAACAATGGATTCAGGGATCAATAATTTAAAATACTCTGCAAATTCAGTGGTGGATAATAGAGATCGAAAACCACCAAGAAGTGAAACACTTACAAGAGGAACTCTTGGGCAGGTAGAGACATCAACGCAGAGCCCATGTGCAGAGAGCGCATGTTTAAATGGAGAAGATAGTGCTGTGACTGTGGCTGTTCGAGTGAGACCTTTCAGCAATAGGTAAGTGTATGAAACAAATGCATTAGAAAATTGAATGGATTGTCTCAGATTCTCGGGACTCCAGTACAGTTTTGAAATTCTACATCAAAAGATTCAATTCATAGGAGCTTGAGGAAATATTATTTTTACCCCATATCAGTTTATTTAAAAAAAACTTGCATTTGCGGCCTCAGGACTTCCCAAAGCGCTTCACAGTCAGTTCAGTATTTTTTGAAGTGTAGTCACTTGTAATGCAGGAATCATGGCAGTCAGTTTGCACACAGATAGCTCCTACAAACATCAATGTGACCAGATAATCTGTTTTTGTGATGTTGATTGAGGGATAAATATTGGTCGAGGAGAGCTCCTGTTCCACTTCGAAATGACTTTGTGGGATTTTTTACGTCTACCTCAGAGCAGATGAAGTCTCTGTTTAATGTCTCATCTAAAAAGTGGTGCCTTTGACAGTGCAGCACTCCCTCAGTACTACACTGGAGTGTCAATTTAAATTATTGTACTCAAGTTTCTGGAATAGGACTTGAACCCACAAACCTCTGACTTGGGCAAGAGTGCTATCAACTGAGCCGTGGTTGACGCTATTTACTGCATTTACATGACATTTACAGCATGGCCGTGAAGTTGCTTTTTTTTTACTGATAGTGCTGTACTTTAACTCTGAGGTCCAAAATTAATGTGAACCTGGAGTGAGGTGGAATGAAATTCCCTGGAGGTTGGTCTGATTCTAGATTTATACGACAGCCTTTTAGCACTGGCGCAAAATAAAGCTACTGCACGCCAATGCTACAGTTGTGCGAATGCAGCATAACATATTGTGTGGATAAAATGAGCAATAATCCAGTGAAGCAGAGTGCAAAGCATGGGAAATGTGATTCTTAAGTCGTCTCACCTTTTAGCAGATTTAAAAAGCTTTGAAAAGTGTATTAGGAATACAGACTATTTTGATATGAGTTATTTTTGGTAATCAACTGGTGATAATTGCTGCAAAGTTACAGTAGTAGGCCATAATTGTTCCTACAGTGATATCATGGAGCATGGTTTGTCAGGAGCCTCTTTTTTTAAAATGAAAGGATTTAAGGCCTTAGGCTGGTATTGGATCAAAGGAAATGATTATCCTTTGATCTGGGTGGATTGAAGTTTTCAGTTCACGTAACTTAAATACAGTGCCCAATTTCAGTACAGTCATGTTCCCCTAAACCCAAAATACAGCTTTAAATTAAAATAGTTTTTGTAGCAATCAAACCATTTACTTGCACCCTCCATTTTCCCTGACTTTTCTTTGTTAAACTTTATATTTTTTACTGCTCAAACATTGAGTTTGAAGCTATTTATTTTGTTCCAATTTCTATTGTCAATTTTAGCTTTACGGATGTACCATTTGGCTAACAATTGCATTGAAAGGCTTTTTTTTTCTCATCCAGTCATGAATGATTTGCTGGTGTGTTAGTGCACCGAATGTAGAAATGCCAGTTGCTTTACCTAAGTTTCGGTGCATATGAAGGGAGCCTAGTGCAATTTGTTAAAATAGTGGGATTCTGCTCATTAATTTCACGAGCAGCCTAGAGGTTCTGTTGTTGAATGTGTGTGCTAGAGTTGTGAATTTGAATGCCTTGTCTGAATATTTATTTCATTTTTGTAAATCAGCCTACTGGCTGCTACAAAGGATGATTTTGGCATAACTGCACCTGAAACTGTTCAGGCTTGTTTCTGTCTAACTGGTAGACTGATCTGATGTGGAATTTTAGGAATTTGGGTGTGTTTGCATTAGTGAAACCCATCGACAGCATTGGTTCTTTTTGGGCAATTTGTCTGAGCAGAGTTTAGTTGAATTTAGGGAACATATTTTTGTTCAGGTTGAGTGGTGGTAGTAAATTTAATGTCTACTCAAACATGAGTTGATGGTGTAAAACACAATTAAATTTACTTACAACATTTAAGTGAATGGGATCCTTAAATTGAGGGCACAGCTATAGAGGACAAAGTAATGATTTATTGAAAATTTACCTTCAGGATAAATGTAGAAACAAAAAGCAGTGTAGACTAAGGTTGTAATAAATATTTATTTCTGGAGGATATTTCAGCTTTTTGTGCATCTGTCCTTCCAGACTGCAATGGGAGCAATAACTGGTTTTGATTAAGAGGTGGAGAACTGAGGCTGATAGCTGTATTAAGTTAGGAAAGTGAGTATAGAACCTTGGTACAGACTTAAACAGAAGCTTCATAGCTTTTCTGAATGTAGTTCAGCATTCTTGAAACATTTTTTGAGTTTCACACCTAGTTGTCCAGTATATTGATCAAATAATCTGTAGAATGGGTGTTAACTAACGGAACAGTTCAGACACAGGTTAAAGTATTGTTAAACAATGGAAGTGCTATTTTTTGTTGTAAGAACTGTTGGAACTATTTCTAGTGTAAGATTAAGGGACTTTACCATCAAAGATAGTAACCCCCCCCCCCACCTTCCCAAATTAAAATAGCTTTCATGTGAGACAAAATATTCTCATTGTATCGGTGTGAAAGAAGCTCTGTGGACATCTATGTGTTGGCGCCTAAACTGATGAACCTGGGTAATTAATATATTGAAGAGGAATAGATAGTGAGAAAGGCCACAATGTATGAGCTGGTTGCGGTGAGAGGATGGAAAACATTATTCAACATGCATGTCTTCATTCTGTTCTCTCTGAATTCAACCAGATAAACGCATCTTTATTTTTGCACTAAATTCAACACCATTCCAAGAGTACAGTATATTTGATGTGATTTGAATGGTTAAAAAAAAATTAATCTTTAAAACAACCCCCTTTTTGGGGCAGTAGTTTACTCTTGGTTTATCATTGCATGTTTATAAGATTTTAATGATGTAGTCCCAGGGGAAAAAAGAAAAGTATACTGTATAGTTAACTGAAACATCCATTCTGATGCAAGGTCATTGAGCTGAAATTTTAACTCTGTTTCTCTCTCCATAGTTGCTGCCAGACCTGCTGAGTATTTCCAGCATTTTCTGCTTTTCATTTCAGATTTCTAGCATCCACAGTATTTTGCTATTGAAATTTCACTAAATTGGCTGTTATGGTCATCACTTTTTATTTCAATTTATCATGTTTTTAGATATTTATAAAACACACCTGGGATTGGACAGCATGATAGTGCTATGTATTGGAGTACAAATGGCAATGTGGATTATTGATGGATATTTGATTTCCCATTCTGACTTCTGGACCACAGCCTGCTGAATGGAGGTGTAGTATCTCATGGGAGGGAGGTAGAATTGTTTGGACTACTCATCTCTTGGCAGACAGTGAAGAGTTGCAGTTTCAGTGGTCAGTACGCAGGTAGGCTTCCTGCCCTTGCTGCTTGGAGGCAGCAAGAGTGTAGTGGAGGAAAGGGTGTCCAACCAAGAGACAATGGACAAGAAGGCACTTGCCTTCAAATAAGTTTACAGATCCTTCAAATAGAACAAATATAAGTCTTTGAACACCATTAAATACAACCACATGTCTTTTGTCTCTTCCATGAGTTACTCTCTCTGTGCTCAACCAAGGAAATGGTCAAGGTGAACAAAATGACTTTGCAGTCAAGACAGATCATTGGGAAATAATAGTTAATGTTAGAGGATGGAGCAGAGCCAGTCTCCTGAATTTTGTATAATATTGGCTTACCCAGTAAAACTTTCAAGCTTGAGTTGATTTTGCAGTTGCCTATGTGTGGAAATACACCTGAAGTTTGGTTTTACCTTTACTAAGTGCCAGCTGTGGCTCAGTTGGTAGCACAATATCCTCAATGAGAAGAATAGCAATTGTGGGTTGAAGTTCCACTCCAGAGATTTAATATAATCCAGGCTGATGCCCCAGTGCCATACTGAGGGAGTGCTGCACTGTTGAAAATGCTGTGACCCTTTCTGCCTACTGTTAGGTGGGCATAAAAAAAACAAATCCCGTGACACTGTTGTGAAGAAGGCAAAGGAAGTTCCCTCTAATGCCCTGGCTAATATTTATCCCTGAATGGACAACACTAAAACAAATTATCTGGTTGTTATCACATTGGTTTCTGCATTTCCTAGATTATAACCGTAATGTACTGCAAAACGCATCAGGCCTCAGGGCAAAATACTAAAAGCTTAGATATTTAAGGCGAACACAGTAACAGCAGAGAATCACAGCAACGGGAACAAATGCCGATATAGTCATAGAATGGTTATAGCACAGGAGGAGGTCATTCGGCCCGTCGTATCTGTGCTGGATCTCTGAAGGAGCAATTCACTAGTGCCACACCCCCGCCTTCTCCCTGTAGCCCTGCGCATTCTTCCTTTTCAGATAATCCAATTCTTGAATGCCTCAATTGAACTTGCTGCCACCACACTCTCGGGCAGTACATTCCAGATCCTAACCCATTCGCACGCAAAAGTTTTTCCTCATGTTGCCATTGCTACTTTTGCTAATTACCTTAAATCTGTGCCCTCTGGTTCTTGACCCTTCCACCAATGGGAACAGTTTCTCCCTATCTACTCTGTCCAGACCCCTTATGATTTTTGAATACCTCTATCAAATCTCCTCTCAACCTTCTCTTCAAGGAAAACAGTCCCAACTTCTTGAATCTACCTAGGTAACTGAAATTCCTCATCCCTGGAACCATTGTCGTGAATCTTTTCTGTATCCTCTCGAGTGCCTTAACATCCTTCTTAAAGTGTGGTGCCCAGAACTGGACACAATATTCCAGTTGAGGCCAAACCAGTGTTTTATACAGGATTTATCATAACTTCCTTGCTTTTGTACTCTATGCCCTATTGGTAAAGCCCAGGATCCCGCATACTTTATTATCCGCTTTCTCAATCTGCCCTGCTACCTTCAATAATTTATGTACATATACACCCAGGTCCCTCTGCTCCTGAATCCCCTTCAGAAATGTACCCTTTATTTTATATTGTTGCTGCGCAATCTTTCTACCAAAATGAATCACTTCACACTACTCTCTGTCTCCTGTCAATCAGCCAATTTTGTATCCGTGTTGCTACTGTTCCTTTTATTCTATGGGCTCTAATTTTGCTGACAAGCTCGTTATGTGACACTTTATCAAATGCCTTTTGGAAGTGCAGGTACACCAACCACATCAACTGCATTAATCTCATCAACCCTCTCTGTTAGCTCATCGAAAAACTCAAGTATGTTAGTTATACACGATTTTCCCTTAACAAATATGTGCAGTCTTTCCTTAATTGACCTGCATTTGTCCAAGTGACTATTAATTTTGTCCTGATTTATCATTTCTAGAAGCTTCCCCACTATTTAGGTTAAACTGACTAGCCTGTAGTTGCTAGGCTTATCCTTACACCCTTTCACCCTTTTTTGCAAATCTCCAGTCCACTGGCACCATCTCTGAATCTAAGAAGATTGGAAACTTATGGCCAGTGTTTCCACAATTTGCACTCACTTCCCTCAGTATCCTTGAATGCATCTCAACTGGCCCTGGTGTTTTATCACTAAGTACAGACAGCCTATCCAATATCACCACCGTATCAATTTTAAACCCTTCAAGTGTCTCTACTATCTCCCCCTTCAATATGATCTGTGCAGAATCAACATCCTTGGTAAAGACAGATGCAAAGTATTCATTTAATACCTCAACCAAGCTCCCTGCCTTCTGCATAAATCCCCTTACAGATCCCTAATTGGCCCTATTCCTCCTTTTACTTTTTTATATGCCTATAGAAGACGTTTGGATTCCTTTTTATGTTAGCTACCAGTCACTTTTCATACTCACTCTTTGCTTCTCTTATTTGCTTTTCAATTCCCCTCTGAATCTTCTATATTCTGCCTGATTTTCGGTTGTATTGTCCATTTGATATCTATTATAAGCACACCTTTTCTTCATTTATCTCTATCTCTTTCGTCATCCAGGAAGCTGTGAATTTGTTTGCCCTATCTTTCCCCTTTGTGGGAATATACCTTGATTGTGCCTCCTTTAAAGGCAGTTACAGTTTGCCTGCCAACCTTTCATTCCAATTTATTCAGCCCAGGTCTATTCTTACCCCGTTGAAGTTGGCTTCCCCCACACTGTTAATTATTCTTACTCGAGATTTCTTTGTCCTTTTCCACAACAACCTAAGCCTTATGATACAGTGATCACTGTCCCTTTAATGTTCTCCTACTGACACTTGATCCACTTGGCCCACCTCATTCCCCAAAACCGTGTCTAACACTTCCTCCTTTCTTGTTGAATTGGAAACATACTGCTGTAGAAAATTCTCCTGAACATACTCTAGGAACTCTTGCCCCTCTCTGCCCTTTACACTACTACTATCCCAGTCTATATTTGGATAATTAAAGCCCCCATTATAACTACTCTATAATTCTTGCACCTCTCTGTAATTTTCTTGTATATTTGGTCCTCTACATCTTTCCCACGAGTTGGTGACCTATAGACAACACCGAGCAATATAATGGCACCTTTTTTGTTCCTTAGTTCTAGCCAAATAGATTCTGTCCTTGACCCCTCTAGGATATCCTCTCCAGGACTGCAGTGATCTCTAATCAATAATGCCAACCCTCCCCTACATCATATTTCCACGTGGCTAGCTGTGCCTGCAACTCACCAATCTTATTTACCACACATTCACATACATGCACAGTAAACCTAATTTAGACTTTATTACTTCCCCCTTATTCTGATCCCACCTAATAACTTAGTATTTTCTACTCTATTGCTGTGTGCCTCTCCCAGTATTCTGTACACCTTGCTATTCCCCTCTAGTATTACCTCATGGTTCCTAGACCCCTGCCATGCTAGTTTAATAGTACTAGCAAATTGCCCCGCAAGGAAATTGCTCCTGGCTCTACTTGGGTGCAACTGTCTGGCCTGTACAGGCCCCATCTCCTTAGAGCTGGTTCCAATGTCCCAGGAATCTAAAGCCCTCCCTCCTGCACCATTTTTTCAGCCACGCATTCATCTGCTCTATCCTTCTATTTCTATACTTGCGTGTGGCATCGGAAGATCTCCGAAAGATGACTGACATGCAGAAAACAATCCATTTAGGTGGGGTATCTTCTCTCGGTGCACCTTTGGCTGTGAAAGCTAATCCTCGCGAGGCAGATTCTGCCACGAATGCCACATATGAAGCTGCCAAGTGATGCTGAGTTGCTTTCGGCATTGGTGCCTGTTGCCAAGCTGCTGTAGCCACTGGTCGTGGTGGTGGTGCACGCCAGTCCACAGCATGTCACCATTTCTCTCGCTCACCAGCTTGTGACTCCCAGGTGCAACAGATGACATTTAGGGCCTGCATGTCACGCTTGCAAGCAACGTTGAAGTGGAGCTTTTGGTACCTCACTGGTTGTCAGCCCAGGCTACCTCACCATACAGAAGGCCCTTGGGTATAGGTACCAGGCAAATCCAGAGATTAATATTTTTGAGGTCCTGCTTGCTAATTTCTTATCTAGCTCCCTAAATTCTGTCTACAGGACCACATCCCTTTTCTACCTGTGTCGTTGGTACTGATGTGGACCATGACTGCTGGCTGTGCACTTGCCCCCTTCAGGGTTCTTGGCAGCCATTCAGTGACATCCTTAACTCTGGCACTAGTGAGGGAACATACCATCCTGGATTCACGTCTGAGGCCGCAGCAATGCCTGCCTATTGCCTGAGTTATCAAATGTCCTTTTGCTGTTGCTCTTTCAGTCATCGTCTTGTCCCCATGTACAGCTGAGCCAACTGTGTTGCCATGCACTTGGCTCTGGTTACACTCAGAACTGAATACTGGTTGGAGAGTGAGATGCTCTCAGGGGACTACCGCACTATCTGCCAGTTTCTTGACTGCCTGGTGGTCACTCATTCTCTCTCTCCCTGCACACAGTTAAACTGTGGGGTGACCACGTCCATAAACGCGTTATCCACGAAACTCTCAACCTCACGGATGAGCTGCAGTGATGCCAGCTGTTGCTCAAGTTTTGAAACCCGGAGCTCGAGCTTCTGCAACTGATGACCCTTCTGGCACACATGGTTGTCCAGGACTTGGGAAGTGTCTCAGAGTTCCCACATAGCACAGGATTTGTGCTAGCGAGGTCAGAGCTGCCCTGCCATTCCTTTTATGTATTAGTTAATAAACCTTAGAAAAAAAAAAGATTCACTAGTTACTCACATCCCTTTTACTGACATCATTTAAATGTAGGGAAATTAACTTTTACAGAACCCTTATACTTATTTTAAAGAAAAATGAAAATTTTTAATTTCTCGGCTCCATAGATTAACTCCCTAACTTTGGAGAAATGGCAACAAAGCTACAATACTCATCAGCCAATCAACACATGGCCTTCCTGTGATGTCACAGTTTGAGTTTTTTTCACTTTCAAACTCAAGCGTGCCCTGTTCCGCTTCAGTTGCCGAATCTCTCCTTGGGTAAATGATAGGCCTCGAGCCTGGACCTCAATTTATCCTGTCCCCAGTGCTCCCAATTCCTTCCATGTCTGCTCCAGCTGCTGAGTTTCTGTGAAAAAACACAGTCAAGGTCTATGTGGCAATGTGGATAGTGCAATCTTTCAGTCTTAGTGAAATGGAAAAGATTGCTAAGTGTATCTCAATCTCCCAGTGGACGCATTGCTTGAAAGACTACTTATATGAATAAAAGTAAACAAAGCCCCTCCAGAAATGTGCAAATGGATAATTGAATCAATTGTCATACAATGCCTAAGATGGCAAAAAGCCATTTTTCAAATGCTTTGTTAAAAATTAGAATGCACAGTAGTGTGCTGCAATACATAATTAGAAAACAAGGATATACAATAAAACTATGGAATTCAGTGATCGAGTCATTTGAGTTGAGTATTTCCTGAGAGACAAAAAGTGGGTTATGCCACTGTTTTGTTAAATTCTTGTATTACCACATGGGGAGCTATAACTTTGCTGTGTGTGGGATGTTGCCATGTTTGCCTACATAGTATTGACTACAAAGTAATCAGTGGTTGTAAAGCACTTTGGGATGACCTGAGGATGTTAAGGTGCTATTTAAATGCAAGATCGTTCTTTCTAAAACAAATTCTGAATAATACAGCTCTGTCATGTATGTCTGTTTCCTTGGCATTAAAATTGCCTGCGCTTCAAGATTGCTCACATCATAAGCAGTAGGCCATACAGCCCCTTGAGCTTGCTTGCCATTCAATAAGACCATGGCTGAACTTCTGCATCAACTCCTTTCCCATCCTATCCCCATATCCCTTGATACCCTTACTGCCCACGAATCTTATCAATGGCAGCTTTGAATGTACTCATCAAATGAGCATTCACATTCCTCTAGGGTTGAGAATTCCAAAGACTCTCAACCTCTGAGTGAAGAAATTTCTCCTCATCTCAGTCCTAGATGGCTGACCTCCTTATCCTCTAGACTACGATCTCTAGTTCTAGACTCTGCAGCCAACGGAAACAGCCTCTCGGCATATATTGTGTCAAGCTCTCTAAGAATTTTATGTATTTCAGCTGTAGGTTCTTCTAAGCTATCTAGAGCAAGTGGTGAGCTTTCAAGTCCCATTCATGTTACTGTAGAAATTTAGTGAGGTGAGTCAGCTAAGGCATTCACTTTTTTTGCTTTCATGCAGCAGTATTATCTTGCCTCCAAGTAAACAATAAGACTTTTCTTGCAACGAAAGCTTAAATCAGTATTATCCAACATACAGCCCGTGGGCCAGGATCTGGCCCGTTAAAGGTTTCTATCCGCCCCACGAATGTATTTCAGAGATGAGAGCTTTTCCATTGTCATCTTTCAGACTGGATTTAAAAAAAAATATCGCAAGTCACTTTCACAGCTGACAGGTGCTGCATGAGAACGGTAACAGTGTTTTCCCAACTTCGGACAGATTCGGGGTTTACTGACTTTTTTTTACAAGGCCGCCGGAAAACCCCAAGTCAGTACGAAGTTCTGAACCGCTGTTCCCAATGTCAGCACCTGCCAGCTTTGAAACTCTGTGATTTTTTAAAAAAACTGACCAATCACAAAGCTGCTGTGCTGGGTGCTCCCTGTAACTGCCAGAGAGAGTGGGGAGGGGGGTGTGAAACAGAGAGCAAGACAGAGAGGGGGACCGACAGAGAGAGAGAGAGCGGGGACGGGGGGAAAAAACACAGAGGGGTGAACGCTGGGAGACGGTCAGAGAGGGACAGAGGGATCGAGAACAATTCTGACAGATGGACATCTATCTGGAATACTCTGCATTGCTACAAGCATGCGGGCAAACATTGACTACTTGCGCAAGCAAAATATGACAGGTATCTCACTAAACCAGTGTCCAACATAGTGATGAGAAAGTAAGTCAATGAATTAATCTCATTTAAAGTTTCTTCACAAAAATGCACATTTGCTGTTGTTTTGATTAATAATAAGATACATTTTTAATGCCTTTATCTTTCCAAAATTGTCTCACCAGCCCCCCATGTAAGACAAAAATGTTAATGTGGCCTCCCATGTGCGATAAGGTTGAACAACCCTGGCTTAAATGGTCATTCTTCACAGTGCCAGGAGGCTATGCAATCATGGAGTGTGTTGCAGTGGAGCCTAAACCTGTTTGAGTAGATCTGTATAGGTGCTTACCTACGTTTTCTGCCGTAGTTGCTGCATAGTTGTCATAAGTTGAGATCCTGAGGTGCTCTCTTTCCCCTTCTGCCTTCTCAATACTAAGGTAAATTACAGTGATTCCACTTTGTTACAATTAAAATCTGCTAACTCAACAGACAGAATCAGATAAAAGCAAAATACTGCAGATGTAGGGAAACTGAAATGCGAACAGGAAGTGCTGGAAATACTCAGCAGGTCTGGCAGCGTCTGTGGAGAGAAGCAGAGTTAATGTTTCAGGTCTGTGACCTTTCATCAGAACTGGCACAAGCTTTGAGCAAGTGAAAGGGGGGAGGGAGGAAGAAGAACAAAAGGGAAGGTGTGTGATAAGGTGGAGGGCAGGAGTGATTAAATGACAAAGCTGTCAGGGAACAAAGTGAATGCTAACAGTTGTATTAAAAGACAAAACATTAGTCCAGAGATAGTGGTAATAGAATAATGAACAGCTCTGTCTAAAAGAAAAAAAACCTGAAAAACTAGTTTAAGACAGGCCCGTGGTTAAAAAAAATAAAATAAAGGCAATCGTGCTCTGAAATTGCTGAACTCCAATGTTGAGTCCAGAAGGTTGCAGAGTGCCTACTCGCAAGATAAGGTGCTGTTCGTTCAGCTTGCCTTAAGGTTTGCTGTAACACTGCAGCAAGCCAGGGACGGAAATGTTGACATGGGAGCAGGGTGGTGAATTAAATTGGCAAGCAACTGGAAGTTCGGGGTCATGCTTGCGGACTGAGCAGAGATGTTCCACAAAGCGATCGCCCAATCTCTGTTTGGTCTCTTCAGTGTAGAGGCGACTGCATTGTGAGCAGCAAATGCAATATACTAAATTGAAAGAAGTACAAGTAAATTGCTGCTTCATCAGGAAGGAGTATTTGGGGCCTTGGATAGTGAGGAGAGTGGAGGTAAAAGGACAGGTGTTACACCTCCTGCGATTGCACGGAAGGTGCTGTGGGAAGGGAATGAGGTGTTGGGGGTGATGGAGGAGTGGACCAGGGTGTCGCGGAAGGAACGATCCATTCGGAATACTCACAGGAGGGTAGGGAGGAGATGTCTTTGGTGGTGGCGGAGAATGATCCTTTGGATGTGAAAGCTGGTGGGGTGGAAAGTGAGGACAAGGGGAACCCTGTGGTGGTTCTGGGAGGAAGGGGAAGAGGTGAGGGCAGAAATGGGTTGAACACGGTTGAGGGCCCTGTCGACCACAGTGGTGGGGGGGGAATCCTCGGTTGAGGAAAAGGGAAGACATATCAGAAGTCCTGTTGTGGAAGGTTGCATAGTCAGAACAAATGCATTGGGATGGAGAAACTGGGCGAATGAAATGGAGTTCTTACAGCGGGCAGGGTGTGAGAAAGTGTAGTCAAGCTAGCTGTGGGAGTCGATGGGCTTATAATGAATATTAGTGGACAGCCTATCCCCAGAGATGTCAAGGATAGGAAGGGAAGTGTCAGAGATGGACCATGTGAAGGTGAGAGAACGGTGGACATTGGAAGCAAAGTTGAAGTTTTCCAGTTTGGGGCGGGAGCATAAACGGTACTGATACAGTCATCAATCTACTGGGAAAAGAGTTGGGGGAGGGGGCTCGAGTAGGACTGAAACAAGGAATGTTCGACATACCCCACAAAAAGACAGGCGTAACTGGGACCCATAGCAACACCTGTTATTTGGAGGAAGTGAGTGGAGTTGAGGGAGAAGTTGTTCAGAGTGAGAACTAGTTCAGCCAGACAGAGGAGTGTAGTGGTGGATGTGGACTGATTGGGCCCCTGTTCAAGGAAGCAGTGGAGAACCCTCTGACCATCCTGGTGGGGGATGGAGGTATTGAGAGATTGGACGTCCATAGTGAAAAGGAGGTGGTTAGGACCAGGAAACTGGAAATTGTTGAAATGATGTAGGGTGTCAGAAGCGTCACAGATGTAGGTGGGAAGAGACTGGACCGGGGAAAAAAAAATAGTCAAGATAGGAAGAAATAGGTTCTATGTGGCAAGAACAGGCTGAAACAATGGGTCTGTGGGGACAGTGCTGTTTGTGGAGTTTGAGAAAGAGGTAAAAGTGGGCTGTCTAGGGTTGCAGGACTGAGGTGGGTAGTTGTAGAGGGAAGATCTCCAGAGGAGATGAGGTCAGTGACGGTCCTGGGGACAGTGGCTTGATGCTCGGTGGTGAGGTCATGGTCCGGGGGAGGTAGGAAGTGTCTGAGAGTTGGCGCTCAGCCTCTGCAAGGTAGAGATCGGTACGCCAGACAACACAGCACCACCCTTGTCAGCAGGTTTGATCACAATGTTGGGGTTAGACTTACGAGAACAGAGTGCGGCAAGTTCCAAGGGAGACAAGTTAGAGTGAGTGAGGGGAGCGGAGAAATTAAAATGGTTGATGTCATGCCGACAGTTCCCAATGAAAAGACCAAGAGCGGGTAAAGGCCAGAGGGAGGGAGGGGTCCAGGTGGACCGAGAATACTGGAGGCGGGTGAATGAGTTTGCCGGTCAGGTGTGGGAGGACTCTTGGCCAAAGAATTGAAGAAGATCTCCACATCATGCCGTGTGCGAAATTCATTGAGGTGGGAACGCTAGGGGATTAAAATGAGTCCTTTGCTAAGAACAGATCGTTTAGCGTCAGAGATGGGGAGGTTAGAGGGTATAGTGAATACATGGCAAGGGTGAGATGAGAAGGGATGGGGTCAGCGGGAAGTGAAGGGGAAGATAGATCTGGAGGGGACATTGGTTCCCATGAGCTGCTGTTCCTCAACACCTGAAAGGAACAGAAAAAGTTTTATCGTTGATGCGTTGGATAAGACAAAGGATGAAGTGAAACTGTGGAGCAGGACAGCTTTGAGACAGGGTGAGTCGGTGCTTCTGGAGAGAGAGGATGAGTGTGTACATGGGCCGACGCATGGCACTGAGTGGATCTCAGGATGCGGTGAGAACAGCAGTCTAAGAAACTATGTATGTCTTGGAAATGCCTGTAATTATGGGTGGAATCGAAACATGAAGGATGGCGCTTCAGTTGAAATCCACGTGGAATAAGTCGGAGCTGGAGACAGTTGCTCAGGAAGGAGATGCGGCTATGAAAACGAGTTTTGGTAGATACCTTATCAACCACCGGGTGGGAAATGGAAAGCAATGAAGGTGAACAGGGTAAAAGAGGCAAACAGAAACCCCATCGGAGAGAAGAGCAAAACTTCAAGATATGCATTCCTGGAAGAGAAGTTGCAGTGAATTAAACACTAAAATAAGAACAAAATACTGTGGATGCTGGAAATGTGAAATAAAAACAAAGTGCTGGAAATATTCAACAGGTCTGGCAGCCACATTGAACAGCACCTTTACTGCACGATTGGATGTGAGGTCTAGATTGCATTCTGACATCAGCATCCTAGTTTTTATGCTGCTGCAGTCTATCTGATGTAGTAATTCTTTCGAAGACCTGCTATGTCACAGAAATTATTTTGAGCCATAATTTTAAAATAATTCTGGTTAGCAATCAATTCTTTGTGTTTTAGATATTTTTTGCAAGCTACCCCTCATTTTCAAATTGTATCGTTTTTCAAAAAATTCAAAGACTCGCATCATTTTATTCTTCATTCCCTGCACCATATACCACCTCTACCTGATTAGATGGAAAGCTTCCTTTTGTACCATCCGACACTGGATTCTTGGAGGTATATGAAGGCAATTGAGGTAATTCTCCATCTCATTTTCCTTTCATCACCATGATTTGACGTGACACAGATTGGGAGCTGAATGATGGACCACTGGGGCAAACCAACTCATCACCATTCTGTGCCTCTACAATTGGTGCTCAGTAAACTGTTCCACACTACTGCCTGTTTTAGATGCAGGAAGGATGTTCCCGATGGTGGGGGAGTCCAGAACCAGGGGTCATAGTTTAAGGATATGGGGTAAGGGGTAAACCATTCAGGACTGAGATGAGGAGAAATTTCTTCGCAGAGAGTGGTGAACCTGTGGAATTTGCTACCACAGAAAGCAATTGAGGCCAAAACATTGTATGTTTTCTAGAAGGAGTTAGATAGAGCTCTTGGGTTTAAAGGGATCAAAAGATATGGGGTGAAATCGGAAACAGGTTACTGAGTTGGAGGATCAGCCATGATCATAATGAATGACAGAGCAGGCTTGAAGGGCCGAATGGCCTACTCCTATTTTCTATGTTTCTATGTTCATTCCTTCTGTTAAATGCAATACATTTTGTATTCAATATTTATTCTTTAGCTTTTTTTACTGTTACTTGATGATTTATCC